>NC_071269.1:8600574-8610574 GCF_023375685.1 Ictalurus furcatus
GTGTCTCTCTATCGGGGACTGTGTGGGTCTGATCGAAGTGGTGAGGAACTCCTTCACTATAATGCAGATTCAGTGTAAAGGAGGCCTGAAGGGGGCACTGCAGTTTAACAGCAACACACTGCACCACTGGATCAGAGAGAAGAACAAGGGGGAGACGTGAGACACACACACACACACACACACACACATGCTACTGGAGTTTAACACATCACTCTTAGAGCATCTGATCAAATCACTGACTCCTTCTCTCTCTCTTTCTCTTTCTCTCTATACTCTATATCTCTTTCAATGTATCTGTCTCTTTCTTGCTTTCTCTGTTTTTCTCTTTCTCTGTATGTCTTCCACTCTTTCTTCGTCATCTCTCTCTCTTGCTCTCTCTCTTTCTCTCTCTCTCTCAGTTATGACAGTGCGATTGATCTATTCACTCGTTCGTGTGCTGGTTATTGTGTAGCTACCTTTATCCTCGGCATTGGAGACAGACACAACAGTAACATCATGGTCAAAGAGAACGGACAGGTAACACGCACATGCACACACACACACACACACACACACAATATCTATAATATGCAATAAACGCCAGTGTGATACTTCTCGAATACGTAAATGTGCTCTGATACAATAATAATAATAATAATAATAATAATAATAATAATAATAATAATAATAGTAATTTTGTTGCCATAATGTCTCACTCTCTCTGTCTCACTCTCTCTGTCTCACTCTCTGTAGTTGTTCCATATAGACTTTGGACATTTTCTCGACCATAAGAAGAAGAAGTTTGGTTATAAGCGTGAGCGCGTCCCCTTTGTCCTCACACAGGATTTCCTCATCGTCATCAGCAAAGGAGTGCAGGAGTGTACCAAGACCAAGGAGTTTGAGAGGTACACACAAATCACAGCTCCACTGATATTAAACGGATTATAAAAATCGTTGATATGGTGCAGGTGATTTTCTATAAGGAGAAATGTCTTTTTTTAACATGGAAGGAGTCTCCAGTGTCAGTGCTGGATTTCTGATGAGTTTAGACTTTGTGCTTATAGGAAAATAATTAACTCTCTGTCAGGCCTCATTACACCACCCCATTATGGATTAATTTTCTGTAACAGCACACCACGAAGTGTTTTATTCCCTGTCTAGCTTATCTAGTTGCACACTCTACCTGTCAGGTGTGCGTTCTATTGGCTAACTGACCCTGTAACCATAGGATCAACTTCTTAGCAACACAAATTTAATAATTAATCAGAAAATGTTCATTATGAGACATCCTCAGTTCAGTCCACCGGGTTTATCAAATTGTGGGCCTTCACTCTAAGTGTGTGTGTGTGTGTAGGTTTCAGGAGATGTGTTACAAAGCGTACCTGGCGATCCGTCAGCACGCAGGTCTCTTCATTAACCTGTTCTCGTTGTTGCTGGGCTGCGGAATGCCCGAGCTGCAGAGCTTTGACGACATCGCCTACCTGAGGAAAACCTTGGCTCTGGAGAAGAGCCAGCAGGAGGCGCTGGAGTACTTCACCAAGCAGATGAACGACGCCCACCATGGCGGCTGGACCACCAAGATGGACTGGATCTTCCACACCATCCGGCACATGCCCAATGAGCACTGACACACACACCCACACACACACACACACACACACACACACTTTTCAGGACTGCTCTGGAGATCTGTAGGACTGATGAGGAACCAGTGAGGAATCTCAGAACATCTACACATGAGGTAACCACAAAGACTCTTGGGAAACTTAGATGATAGTGGGAGCATTTGATGCACATTTATTATATATGCACACACACACACACACACACACACACACACACACACACGCACTACTTTCATGCACTAATATTATTAGAGCACTGCACTAAGTAGGGGCAATGAAGTCACTACAGTATTACAGCAAAATGGATATGCACAGTTATTATGTATGCACACACACACACACACACACACACACTCACACACACACACACTCACACACACACACACATCCCTGCACTATGTATGGAGTGTGTGTGTAATAAGTGATAAGTTCTGAAATTTACACTTGAAGTTTATTTTCCTTTGGCTGATGATGACCTGCAAGAAGCTCTTCTCCAATCAACTACCACCTACTCTGCACTACACGTCCTCAGGGTTACACAAAGGTCAAAGGCCAAGCTTTGGTGCCAAAATGGAGGGCAAAATCTGCCTCAATGCACGTCCTATAATGCAACACAAACCCCCACAAAACCTGATATGCTTGAGCAGCACGATGACGAGGATGTGACAGTCTTCCTCAGTAAACACTTATTACACTTTTAGGGAAAAATGCAATGTTAATGTTTGTGTTAATGAGCTTTAAAACCAGCGTCACTGTGAAAGCAATCTGACCCTATGAACAACTCACAACATGCGCTTAACAATCAAACACATTGATCAATCTAAAATTTGTTAAACTTATTTATCGATTATATGTCTTTCTTAAACGGAAGCTTTGAAATGTATTTTCTACTTAAAATCAAATATATTCTATCATTTTAAATAACTAATTTATAAATTTACATCATTCGTTAATTGTATCGAACAAACAACTTGACATAAATCAGCATTTTCACACCTGTACACTACAATCAACTTTATAAAAGATAAGCCTCAACTAAACAATTAAATCATAACTCAGGTGTAGAATGATCTAAAATACGTATTACGATCAATCTTATTGATAAATCAGTCATCATTGGGTCAGTCCAAGTCGGTTGCATGATTGTTTTTAATTTTTCTAATTGGTTTTGAGTGATTACCTCTATGTATTGTTTTTGCAAAACCACCACTATGATGGCCATCTTTTTGTCATGGCACACAACAAATTTTGGTTATACAGCTGTTTACGGAAACCTCAATATCATTTTGCAGAACATTTTGCACATTCTTTTCCTTAGACTTAGAAATTAAGTCCAAACGTAAAGCTCATGATCGCTCACAGTTCTACATTTAGGTTCAATTTATAACGAGAAGGGTTTGAGTCTCAGTCTTAATTTTTTTAGGGGGTACCTGGGTAAATATAGTATGCATGCAGAACATTTCAGATTTGAGACTTCTCTTATTTAAAAAAAAAATTATGTGGGTGAGAAACTTTTTGTAAAAATTCCCCTCACTTTCGGGATGAATATCTCTGGTGGGGGACCAGATACGAACCTGAAATTTTCACAGAAATAAGTCCTCTATAGTAGCATTCTGCTGTAAAAATTGTGAGTTTGAGGTTGGAGGTAAACTCTGCAGGACAGTGGACCTCGAGGGCCAGATTTGAAGAACCAACCTGTTCTATTATGTTGGTAATGGTGTACAGTTGGTATGCATGAATAGATTTTATCCAAAAATGGATGTACACTGCTAAGTTGGGTGTTTTACAAATGAATAGAGTCATAAACTGAGCTGTGTTTTACAATGACAATACATCAGGAAATTAAAAAAAAAAATCAGGAAAATATAAAAAAAAAGTCGAGCAACCTGCTTTAGACCACTTGAGATGGACTGATCCATTTCTTAAATGTGAGCTTCCGTTTTTCTTTTCCTATCTAAACATTGCTATTTTCACCCACTACCCAGCTTACTTCATTATATTATAAGAAGCTAATTCAGGTTTTCTTTATAAAAGACAACTCTGAGGGGAAATATCACAACAAATTTACATCAATTAACAGCATTTTAAATGTTGTGACGTACGTGCAAGCTACAAAATATATAAAATTCATATAAAGTGTGACCCAGCTTATGTCATTTTTGCCGTTGAATCAACAAGCATTTTTCTTAGATATAAACTTTAATTTGCATTTTTCTAAATGACAACTAATAACTAAGATTCTTTCACATAAATCAGGAACTTATCAATGTGCAAAGTAACATTTCTTAAAAGAAAAACGGAACTTTACTGGTAAAAAAATCAAAGTAATCAAAGTCAATAAAATTAACCACATTTTAGAGCTCATGATGTTTTAAATAATGGTGCTGAAATAATCATAAGAAGTTACATTAGATTGTTAAATTACGTGTTGGTATTTATATTTTGAGTATTATTTTGGTGTAAATGTTAGCTAACATCCCAACCCAAGTAGCATGACTGACTGGTTTGTAGTGAGTGTTTAGTTTTAACAGATAAATGGGTATTGACCAGAGTGCCGTCTCCACGTCTACAGCATTACAGACCACTCTTCAATCAGTTAGAGTTTAGTTTAGGGGGTTTATTTGTGCAATGTTTTAGCTTTTATGTTGAATGTAGGTTCATGTGCAGTTGTTAAAGGAAGGTAACAAGAAATTTCAAAAAAGTTCTTGCATTCAATTGTTAATTTATTGACCTTTTATTGACTGTTGTAACAATATGTAAAATTTGTGGTGTGATAATCACTTGAATTAACAGTATCTACTCCCAGCTTCATAGTTCAAACAGGACGACATTTAACCAATTTTTGCTTAGAACGTAAAAAAACCCCCAAAAAACAATACAATTAATAAAATAAATACAGGAATTTTACACAAAAGGCTTTTCCAAAATTCCAGCTCAATCCACATTTTATGTTTGACATCTCCAATTTAATCAAAGATAATAATAATAATAAAAAAAATTGTTGGAAAACTTTTAGTGAAAAAGATTTTCATTTAGCTGTATATTTTGACTTCCTGTCACTCAGGTGGCACCAATTATTATTATTTTTATTTTAACCCCAACAACTTTCATACTGTAATACTTTTATCAATTAAACTTAATTCAATTCACAAGTACAACAGATCTTTTGAACCAAGGACCTGAACAATGTACAATAAGACAATTTGTTTCTGTTTGACCAGAATGATTTTGTTTACAGATTTGCTCCAGGAGAAATTTTAAAATAATAATAATAATTTTTAAAAAAAGTAAAATGGGTTATTTAGAGGAATCACACAGAGTCTTCAGTAGTTCATCAGTCACCTGACCACCAAACATGGAGAAATTGTTAAACTTCAGTCAATTGCACGATTAGTTGTGGTTTTCAGGATGGATTCATGAGCAGCAACTTTGCACAAACTTTGTGTTGCGTTTGTGTGTAATGAACAAAAACGTTAAAAGCAATACCATACATTAAGATCAGATTCATTCGTTTAGAGTCATGCCAGATTAGACGCATCAGTGGATTTGTGAAGTCAGAAAATCACTGTACTGTAATTTTGATAAAATTTTCTACTTTTTAGTCCAGACAAATCAATGCATGTTTGTCACCTGATGATGTTTATAGTGATGTTTTATGAAATAAACTTTTCTCAACTGTGTCAAAAGTCTTTTTTACATTTTCTATCATAGACAAATATACTAATGTTGTAAATTAAGCTGTTAGTTTATTAAAAATGTGTTTAGCAAACAGCTCATACATGCTAACGATTTGACTGTGACATGAAATTATCTTGTAGGAGAAAAAATAACCAAGATGGCTTCCGAGTGGTCAGGAAAACTCTGCTGATCTGTACTCTTCTTGTTCCTCAGTTCTTTTTGACTCTGTCAGTGAATCACATTGTCACATGGTTCTCTGTTCAGTGAGTCAGTCTCTGGTTCTCCGGTACATCGGTTCTCTGTGTGTTTTAATTGGCCGGGATCAGAACGTGGCTCTCAGCTGATTGCGTATGTTCTTGATCTCGAGCTCCAGCTGCTGAATCCTGCTGTCTCTCTGATGGAGCTGCTGCCTAAGGGATCTGATCTCTTCCTGCTGCTTATAAAACACATTCAGCAGCTGAAACACACAGCAAATGTACAGACACTCACACTGAGCTCTCTCAGGTCAGTACTGAGATCAAATTCAAATCAATCTTGATAACTGTACCTCTTTCTCTGCGGCCGGTGGTGTGCACGCCGCTGAGTCGCACCACCGAACCCCACAGTGTGAGTCTCTCCAGCTGTTCCACTGAGTCTCATCATCCTGCCATTCTGATAGGTCACCTATCTCATAACCTGCTTTCTGATTGGCCAGTTTCTCTGCTCCGCAGTCCAGGCTGCAGGCCGAGCGCTGGAGCTCAGCGTCCTGCTCTGGAGCTGGGTACGGGTTCTGCACTTTGGTCACAGGCCTCAGAGACACCAGCACCGGGCCTAGAATCAGAATGTTTTAATTACATTTACCAGCAGCTAGGTGGCGCTATATTTTAAGTCAAACAGTTTGTTTATAGAAATATGTTTCACTTCCTTAACATCCACATTATAACAGTTAAAGAAGGACTACTCCCGGTTTCAGAGGCTTCGCCCACAGGATACATCCTTTTCTGGCCCAACTTTGACAATGTTGAAGGCTGAAATCTGATTGGTGTGCTGAACTTCTGTGTCACAGTGAACATTTCGGGGTGACGTATAGATACCAAGCTCAAAAAACATTCACAGAATCCAGTCTTTAAATGTCCTGAAAGGGTTTTGTGTTAACCCTAACTCTAACCCTAGGTAGTTGTGTGTAAATAAGATGGTTTCACATGTTTGCAAACTGACTACAAGTGGAAATATCTTTAATGTAGTTAAATTTATTGAGTATTTCCTATTATAAGATTACAATAAACAAAATATGATTATTAAGCCTATTTTAAGCCATTTGTCATGTTCTATTGTCAGGTAATTCTGCTGATTTTAAGCATTTAATTATCTGCCAGTAGAATAAGAAAACTAAAGCTTGTAAAGAGTAAATAATGTCTACAAATAGGTTTAATGACCTTATATTTGGTTTATTGTAATCTTATAATACGAAAAACTAGACGCATTTGACAATATTGAAGATATTTTCAAATCTGATTAGTGAGACTGAACAACAACTGATCTGAGATTCCGGGATGCTACCATGTTCTCCAGGATGCTAACATCTTCTCCAGTATGCTAACATTTTCTCCAGTATGCTAACATGTTCTCCAGTATGCTAACATGTTCTCCAGGATGCTAACATGTTCTCCAGGTAGACGTCATGTGGAAACTAATTCCATCTTTTCCTCTGTGAACTCTGGCAGAACGGTGAACTGATTTATTTATACGATATAGTCAATAAACTGAAATCATCACTACAGTTTATTTGACATTGAGGCTGTTTAGATATGCATCATATTTGTGCTTCTGAGATAGCAGATAACTTTGATAGCAGAATCGCAGGTACATAAATTATTTTGAAAATGGTGATCAAAGGTTATAGTAGTAGCGTGATATGAAAAAATAATATCAGTTTGTACGGCTCCAGAATCACAGCTTGCAGTACAGCATCTCACCAGCAGAGGTCAGTGTGGTGAGTAATACCCTCACCTGCCTGTCATTAACACCCATTAGCACTCTGAAGGTACACTATTCTCTGCTTGAGGAATCCTGCTCTACTCTGCTCGTGTTAAGAAGTCAGTGTTCCCTTTTAAAGGGAACTTTGATGTTACATTTAGCATAACAGTATGGGAAGCGCCCTTGCGTGCGTGACCGGTATCTGAAGCTTGTGTAAAATCATGCCTCTACATATAGGCCTGCCATGATCAGGTGACGTGGCAATTAAGCATGTCGCATGAGATATATATGGCACCTGTGAACCATGCCACCAGCCTTATTATCTTCAGCCAGACTGCATGTCTGTTGTTTGTGTGACAAAAAACGCTTCATTTCTACTCTATATTTTCTCAAAATCTCTAAACTTTTCTATTCCTTTTTTAGAAGAAGAAAAAAAGAAAAGAGAGGGAAATAATGAGCGAGAAAGAATTCAGAAAGTGTGTTACGCCTTGCTCCTGTTTCATCACGGGAGGAGACGGACATGCTTTCTGTGTGAAGTGTTTGGGTGTAGAGCATGCGACAGCAGCCCTTGAGAGGTCTGACTGTCAGCATTGTGAACATTTCATGATTAGGCCGCGCTGCTCTCGACTTGTTTTCTTCTCGTCTGAAGGGACTTGGGTTTCAGAGCCTCGCAGATCTGGGCTGCCCGCTGCCGAGGCAGCCAGGCTAAGGTCGTGGTGTTCTCGTATGGATTTGGAAGAAGAGCCGGAGACAAGCGCTGCTCTATCTTTTGCTCTATCTCTTGCTCTGTCTTCTGGGTCCGGCTCTCCGCCTGACTTTGGAGCTCGCGTTGCGACTCCTCCTTCCCCTATGGAAAGCCAAAACACCCTCGCTGACTCCAAGGAGTCGGTAGAGGGTGCCATTGCACCAAAAACCGACAGCAGCTCTCAAGCATATAAAGAGCTGCTTGAGGTGATTACTAGGGCAGTTGAAAAGTTGAATATAGACTGGCCCGGGGAAGAGGAAGTGGCTCGTAGCAGGCTGGATGAGCGCTTCCTCTCCAGTGAAGATAAATATAAAGCTCCCTCACACCGCAGAAAACTCCCCTTTTTTCCAGAAGTGCATGATGAGATATCACGCTTCTGGAGAAAACCATACACTAGCCGAGTTTATAACCCCGCGACGTCTGATTACTCAGCCATCATGGGGAGTGAGCAGCACGGCTATTTAGTGATGCCAAAGGTGGAGGAGGCGCTTGCGAGCCACCTCTCTCCATCAACAGCAGGTAATTTAGGTTGGCCAACTTTACCTTCTAAGCCATGTAAGGCCACCTCGGCATTGGTGGGCAAAGCCTATGCGGCAGCGGGTCTTGCTTGTGGGTCACTGCATACAATGGCAGTGTTGCAGGCCTACCAAGTAGACCTACTGAGTGTGCTCAATACTGGGGAGGAAATTGGGCCCGAAGCAGTGGCAGAGCTGCACCGCACCACAGATTTATCTCTCTGGGCGACCAAACAAACGGCCCGTCATATCGGCCGTTCAATGGGTAGCCTGGTTGTGGCAGAGAGGCACCTATGGCTCAACCTCTCAGGGATCGGGGACAAAGATAAGGTCTCCTTGCTGAACACCCCTGTTAAACCTTCCAGCCTGTTTGGCGGTGCAGTTAATGCCATCGCCGACAGGTTTCGCGAGGCAAAACAGCAAACGGCGGCATTCAGCCAGTTCCTTCCCTGTCGTGTCGAGTTCGCCCGGGACTCCATGAGTGGAGCCCGGGCCAGCACTAGTGCAAGGGAGGCGCAGAAGGCGAGTGTGGTGGCCTGCCTCCCCCCGCAGAAAGCCAGGGGGATCGGGCAGCCACAGCCACAGCCTGCTAAGAGGCCTGATCTAAGAATGATCATAGAAGCAAAGCAGGCAAGGAAGAAACGGTCCTGATGGGCCACAGAGGGACGTATCAGGGGACATGAGGTTGTTAGGGCAGATAGTCCCCAGTGCTACTGTAGGGCCTGCCCTGGCCAAGGCCATCCCACGTTTTCAGCCTTCTCTGGTCAGCGAGCTGTCACAGGGTGATGGAAATCTGATGCTTTCCCTCCAATGAAATGTGAAAAGCTAACATCACTGAAAGACCATTTGGCAGCGTGGAAACTACTGCCAAATGTGTCTCCATGGGTTCTGTCTACCATAGAAAAGGGTTACCAGGTCCAGTTCAGAGCTTCAACTTTCCTTGAGTTTGCCCCTGGATTAGCCAAGGCCTTCCTGTATCCTAGGCCGGATTATATTCCTAAAGTGCCTACATCAGCTGCCCACCCTGTGGTGTTGCAGGCTTTCTGCCCTCCTCCGTTCCTCACACCGGAACAAGAGAGGATGCACCTGCTGTTTCCAGTAAGGGCTCTCTGTACTTACGTCCACCGCTCCGGCCAGTGGCGTAAGTTGGAGCAGCTGCTGGTCTGCTTTGGTGGCGACAGTAAAGGTGATGCTGTGTCAAAGCAGCGCATCTCTAATTGGATAGTGGAAGCAATCTCTATGGCTTATGAGGTGTGCGGTCTCGCCACGCCTCTGGGCATAAGAGCTCATTCCACTAGGGCGGTTGCCTCCTCGAAGGCTTTGTCCAAAGGAGTATCCTTGCAGGATGTGTGTGCTGCTGCAGGATGGTCTACGCCACACACATTCATTCGTTATAACAGCCTGTATATTCATTCCACCCCGTGCTCGAGTGTCTTGCAGTGCCCCTTGCACTTACCCTCGGTATGACGGTGTAGGTATTCCCGTTCCCATACTGTTATGCT
>NC_071269.1:8615574-8638074 GCF_023375685.1 Ictalurus furcatus
ATAGATAGTCAGATAAATAGATAGATAGATAGATAGATAGATAGATAGAGAGATATGATTTTATATGTTAAAATATGATTTTATATGTTAAAAGTTAACCAACTAGAACAAAGAAAGTTGAAACAACTCTCTACCCCCACCCCCCAACACACACACACACACACACACTTCCTATGGTTGTGAACATCACACACACACACACACACACACACACACACACACACACACACACACACACACACACACCTCCAAATCATGGTGTTAAACCCTGCGGTGTGTTAATGGTACTGAAGAGGCATTTTGTAAATTTGTATAAAATATTCACTTCTCTGTAAAATGAACAGATTTTAAATAATGAATAAAGTTAATTTCATTCATTAAATCCAGATGTGATTCTCCTTTCTAATAACTAGATGATGATTCGGTGTTGAAGTGAAGATTTTATTTGTTTCTTGATAATAAACCTTTCTTACACAGAAAATAGATTATTTACAGATTATTGTAGCTATAAAAGTTTACACACCCCTGTTAAAATGGCAGGTTTTTGTGATGTAAAAAAATGAAACCAAGATAAATCATATCAGAACTTTTTCTGCCTTTATTGTGAAATTTTAATCTATTAATTAAAAAATCATTTTAGGGGGAAAAAAAGAGAAAATGTACACAACCTGCCATTTAAACAGTGGTGTGTACACTTTTTATATCCACTGTAGTTGCGTCTCACCTCCTGCCAGCAGTGCTGCATGATTTCGTAGATGTGCGGCGCAGCTTTTTTGGGGCGATAGAGGCGATGACCCTGCATCACCATGGTCACGACCTCGTGGTTCATGTTGTTCTCAAACGGCATCTTCCCCTCGGTGAACACCTCCCACATCAACACACCTGAGGACACCAAAACGAATTTATTATTATATTAACAGGAGTACAGGCTAACCTGTGCTAATCTTACTGAACATCAAATAAAAAAAACACCTCAGAATACAGTATTTAATATAATTAATAGTTAAATTAAACTAATTCCCAGATATATGGATGCACCTTTAAAACGTATTTAGGTGTACCTTGGGGAATAAAAATGTACTTGTACAATACCTTAATAAACAGTTCTATAAATCTACTTATGAATGCTGGTTTCTAAAATGATGATGTTAGTCAGATGTACCTGTGGACAGGTTTTTAGAGTAGAACATTTATAGTATCTGACATTAAGCTAATGTCATAAATTATAAAGCATTTTTAATATTTTGTTTTATAAGGTATTATTTAGTATAACTTATTCTGAAGCTTTCATGTAGAGAAAACTAAGAACCTCACCGAAAGACCAGACATCAGACTTGCTGCTGTATCGACAGAAGTTAAAGACCTCAGGTGGAGACCACTTCACTGGAAACTTTGCTCCTGAGGAACTGAGATACTGATCATCCAGAACGTATCTGGAAGTTGAGATGTTGTACGTCAGAGTTTATTAGATATTTCTGTAAGTTGTAAACGAAAATAGTCCTGGATTTGACAGCTTGCCTGTATATTCTGTAATTTACACAACTGTCCAGTGTTCAGGTTTTTTCAGTTTTTTTATTCCCTTTATTACCTCATTACATTTTATATAACATGTATACGCTATATACACTTTATAAGGCAATAAAGACAGTGAAAAGGCTGTGTGGACAGGTGTAATTTTAGAGTCAGTTGTACCTGTGGACAGGTGTAATTTTAGAGTCAGTTGTACCTGTGGACAGGTGTAATTTTAGAGATAGTTGTACCTGTGGGCATGTGTAATTTCAGAGTCATTTGTAATAGAGGACATGTGTAATTTTAGGGTCAGTTGTACCTGTGGACAGGAGTAAATTTAGAGTCAGATGTACTTGTGGACATGTGTAATTTTAGAGTCAGTTGTACCTGTGGACAGGTGTAATTTTAGAGTCAGTTGTACCTGTGGGTATGTATAATTTTAGAGTCAGTTGTACCTGTGGACAGGTGTAATTTTAGAGTCAGTTGTACCTATGGACATGTGTAATTTTAGAGTCAGTTGTACCTGTGGACAGGAGTAATTTTAGAGTCAGTTGTACCTGGCCATGCCGAAGTCTGACACTTTCACCACATGTGAGTCGCTGACGAGGCAGTTTCTAGCAGCCTGTGGACGGACAGTAATAATTAAAATATTTATGTATATATTCCTTTACGAAGTCTAGAATGTGTGTATTTAAATTCCAAGCTACATTTCCAGTACCCCCCTTAACCCCCCCATCTTAAAATAAAGAGTGTTTGTAAATATATCTAACCGCCTCAGGAGGTACAATGTACTGTTTATTTGTAGATAGTAGCCGTAGTGTGCACAGTGTAAATAGTGTACTACTAATACATCATTAATGCAATATGTAAATAATATCCTGAGAGAACGTCCATTATTTATTCACTGCATTGTTGTAATTGTATGTATTTGTGAAATTATACAGATATTGTACTTTAGATGAAATTAAATGTAATATAGATATAGAGGTCCTATTTAGATTTTTACTTTTTTTATACTGACATACATACTGATATACTGACCAGATCTCGGTGGAGGAATCTGTTCGCCTCCAGGTACTGCATGCCCTGGCTGACATCGTGGCAGATGCTGAGCAGATTTTGAGGGCTGAAGGAACCTCGGCGCTGCCGAATGTAATTGAGGAGACAACCGAGCTCCATGAACTCCGTCACCAAGTAGATGGGCCTCTGCTGCGTACACACACCGTATAACTGAACCAGCTTCGGATGGGACAGACTCCTGGGTATAAACAGACAAAAAACACACAGTAAATATATAAAGATCGTATATACTTTCTATAGTTATCTGAGCAACTGTTTCCTTAAAATACAGAAACATGATGTCCAAACGTTGTTGTCCAATACATCTTTGGTATGTTTCCATGAGCTGTTTTATATATATATATATATATATATATATATATATATATATATATATATAGGCTCCCTGGAGCCTATCCCAGGGAGCATCGGGCACGAGGCGGGGTACACCCTGGACAGGGTGCCAATCCATCTCAGGGCACAATCACATACACATTCACACACCCATTCATACACTACAGACACTTTAGACATGCCAATCAGCCTATCATGCATGTCTTTGGTCTGGGGGAGGAAACCAGAGTACCCGGAGGAATCCCCAGCAGCACAGGGAGAACATGCAAACTCCACACTCACAGGGCCACGTTGGGAATCGAACCCCCGACCCTTATATATATATATATATATATATATATATATATATATATATATATATATATATATATATAACTGAAATGCTGACTAGCTAAAGTATGTAGCATACTTGTACCTCCAAACCTGAAAAACTCACTAACGCTGTGACTCCATAACACTGTGTACAGTACATGACATTTTACTCCTAACCACTAGCACTACCAGAATAAACCGAGAAGAGCAATCACATGCCTGTTCTACACAATTAAATCTTTACACAACAATACACAAGTCTCTACTGTTCTTCATGAAAATAGTGGAAAAACATGTCTGCCCCGAGGTGATGTGTTAATTATAAATCATCATTATAAACATGTCAGTATATGTGAAATCCATGGAACTAAATTCACAGTTACAACCAATCACAGTGCTGCAATATATTTTTCAATGTTCATAGTGCAAGCTGTACGTATAAAAAAAAAAACAAAACATCTGCACATGTTATACTTGAAAATATTCTGCTTTTCCATATGGGATCACACAACGATAGTAATATAAGTGTGTGTGATAGTAATTAACATGAGTGTGTGTCGCTGCATGATGCATTTCCAGCGTTCAGCGTTCATCCTTAGTAACTGCGTGGGCAGAGCTGCAGTGGATTACATTACACTTTTCATACTGTTTGGAAATAAAACCAACTAAATTTGTTAGAAAATATTACAAGCAGAACAAAGACAATAATAAGTACGTGATTAATAAAGCAGTCCAGCGCACATCTCTAATGGAGAGGTTGAGAAACTGTCAGAGCCTGAATTCACACACCATGCTGACACGGCTCACGTTTCTACTAGCCTTCCGTTTTAGGCCACACCCACTTCCTGTTCAAAACCAAATACAGATACATGTACTGACAATGCATTACAGCCTCTTTGTGTGTGTGTGCATGTGTGTGTGTGTGTGTGTGTGTGTGTCTCACATCATCACTTTGGCCTCCTCTATAAAATCCTCTTCACTCATGGCTCCCTCTCTGATGGCTTTAATGGCCACTTTGTGTTGCGCTCTCCATTTTCCCAGTCGCACCACTCCGACCTGCCCACTGCCCAGCTCCTTCATGAAGGTCAGCTCACATGGGTTAATCTCCCACTTATCTACACACACACACACACACACACACACACAAAGTAAATGTATGGCTTTCATTATTATACACTGGTTTATTATAATTTAATAGTGCAGTGATAGTAAATTTGTGTGTGTGTGTGTGCGTCAAGCTGACGTGGTCTGTTGGTCTGTGTGTGTGTGTGTGTGTGCGTGTGTGTGTGTGTGTGTGTGTGTGTGTGTGTGTGTGTGTGTGTGTGTGTGAGAGAGAGAGAGAGAGAGAGAGAGAGAGAGAGAGAGAGAGAAAGAAAGAGAGAGAGAGAGAGATACTGACCATAGCTGAATCCTGCTGTTGTTGGTGCTGCTCTGTTATGTCTATTTACTGGATAACGCAGTCTGGTCATCAAACCTACACACAAACACACACAAACACACACACACACAGACCAACAGACCACGTCAGCTTGACGTTACAGAGTGGTTAAGGGATCTCTGGGGTACTTCATCTTTGTGCTTATGTTCATGTTCTGCTCGTTATTTCACTTCATGACTCATCTGTCATTCTTTATTTAAACACAGTTCAGATATAGGATTAAATCCAGCTTTCTGTAACACTGCCTTGTGACTCTGACTGTCAGAGTCTGAATCCCATGACTGGGAGTCCAAGAGAACAGAACTGGCCGTGCTGTCTGGGTGTGAGGGGCTTACTCTCTCTCCCCTGTCAATCACAGCGACACTAGCCAATCATATGTATCTGTTAGCTCATGTATGTGGAAAAAGGCAGATAGCCCATTCCTCTGTATGTGTGTGTGTGTGTGTGTGTGTGTGTTACCTGCTGCGTTGTGTTTGTGGTACTCTATGACTTCAGGAATGCTGTTGAACAGGTGTTTCTCCGCCAGGTAAAACTGTTTAGGTGAGCTCTGAGTCTCCTTAATGTAGTAATGTCTAATCGCTGAGCCTCCATCACTGCAAACATAAACACAATGAGTGTGTGTGTTTGTGTGTGTGTGTGTGTGTGTGTGTGTGTGTGTGTGTGTGTGTTATATAACTTACCTCAAAGATTTTGTGTATAGAGAAACAGTGTAGGCACCGGAACTGGATTCTCGCACCATGAACCCTCCCTCTTTATCCTGAAAACACACACACACACATCAGCTTATATTATATATACACTCAGATATGCATACATTAAAATACAGATTCAATATGGATTAGTTCCCACACTGTATGTGAACTGAAACAGCCTTTTGACCTATTGTGTGTGTCTGCGTGTATGTGTGTGTGCGTGTGTGTGTGTGTGTGTGTGTGTGTTATATCTCTGACTGGTTTCAGTACCTGCACATGTATGTCTCACTGTCTAGACACAAACTCCTTTAGTGGATTTATTATTAGAAAGTATTTTCAATACTATGATGTGTGTATTCCATGCAAACACACACGTACACACACACCTCTCTCCTTAGCTGCTCCTCTGCTTTGTTGCGGTTCACATTTTTGCAGTACCACCTGAAAAACACACACACAAAGTAATGTTCAGGTTAAATTGTATTAGATTATTTTACCAAATTATTTTTATTTTATTGTTAACTTACACAAACTGCTCCAAATTATCTGGCTGCTTTGGGGTCACGTAGTTGCTGGGAATGTAGCCTTCCTCCCTGAACACACACACACAAACACACACAGATCATACATTAGTGTACAGTACTATTACTGTAAATTTCTATACACTGTATGAAGTGCTTTAATCACACACAAACACACACACAAACACACACACTTACTTGTATTTGTTGCGTGCTTTGTACCAGTTGACATTACACTTCTCGATGATGACATACTCCTCCCCCTGACGCAGTGTGAGGTCCTGACTTTCCGCTCCCTCAAAATCATACAGTGCAATGACCACTTCCTCCTTAGGCTCCTCCTCTTCCTCATTTGGTGGAGGTTGGGGCAGTGGGCGTCGAGACTGCAAGAAAGAATTATGTGGAAAGAAAGTTAGCATATTATATATATATATATATATATATATATATATATATATATATATATATATATATATAGATAGATAGATAGATAGATAGATAGATAGATATAGATAGATAGATTGATAAAACTATGCTAAATGCTAAATAGAATACACCGTAATTACAGTAAATTAAATTAATTATATATTATAATGATCCAGAAAGCTGTAAATACACAGCAGTAACAGTACAAATGAGTACAATGCTTTTATTACACTTGTTTACATTTCTTTAAAGTGCATTAGAGGTTTGTAATATATACACTTTCATAGTGCATATACTTTAGGTACAGTATTTATAGAATAAACACTTGTTCTTTATATGATTATGAATGCTTATTACTTGTTCTTTATTACTGCTATTTTCTTTTTGTACAAACACAATATTTTGTCTCATGATGTTCCTTCTGTAACTTCCTTAAATCCTTAAATCTGATACGAGTTCCACAATAAAATTATTATACATGTTTTGTTATTTAATAATTACAATTGTTCATTAATAATGATAGGTAATTACATTTTTAGAATTTATTTTAGAAATAGAAATTAAAATAAAATGTTCTTCGAATTCATTCAATTACTTTAACTCTAAAATATTTACAAATGTAATGGTTAATAGTTTATGTTCACTGTTCATTGTCACTGACAGGTGAATCAGTACCTCCCCTTCCCACTACCCCCCTCCTCCCCCCCGACACCTCAGCCCAGCTCCTTGGGTCAAATCAGCTCAGAGCGGGCTGTTTGAATTCGTCTCAGGTGGAGGTAGCGGCTTTCACACGGACAGAAATAAGAAATATTTGGAGAAATAAGATTCATATCAATAAATTTATCCATAAAAACATTATTGTACACTAGAAACAGCAGAAATGTGCGACAACAGTCCAGTTTAAATGACACTAAATGCACCGCTATCTTTGTTAGCTTTGGCGAACTTGGCGTTTGTAACGCCACTGGATTGTAGGTTGGTTACTCAATTTTTTGAATGTCTCCTTTGATCAAAATCTGACGTTTTCGTCTTAAATATATGACTTATTTGAGTCATTTACTTCAAAGACTATATATAAACACCACTTTAGCAGCCCTAGCAATACATTTCTGAACACCTTCTTGTGTATAAATAACGGAGAGACCATGTTGACATATTTGTCTGTAATGCGGTACATCTGACATATTCAAAAGGTAAAAATAACCTTAAGTATATTAACTCATTTATGAAATAAATTTAGCCCAGCATTTTTGTAAAAATGAAACCATCCAACCTGTTTGCTGGGTCAAACCACTTCCCAAAAATAAAAACAAATCATAACAGTGTGTGAATTACAAACAGGGATGTAAAAGTGCACAGTGAGGTCAGAGTTTCTATCGTACCCACATACAGTACAGTTTCTGTTCATTCATGGTGAGAGATTTAAGTTAAAACGTCTTAGCAATAAAATGAAGTTGATAAACGTTGAATAATGTAGAAAGTGTAAAGGTCCGAGCTCGTACTGTAACAATAAAATGTGATATATATATTATAATAACTTATACAATTACCATAGAAAAAAACTATCATTCATCATAATATAATATAATTAAATTAGTGTCATATTGTGTGTGTGTGTGTGTGTGTGTGTGTGTGTGTGTGTGTGTCTTTACTTACTTTGGACTCTGCACTAGGAATAGGGGGAAGCGGTTTCCGTGAAACTGAAAGGAAACGGACAATGTGGTAAATGTAATCTGTGTATGTGTATGTGTGTGTGTGTGTGTGTGTGTGTGTTTATATCTTGGTGAGGATGAAATGTCTCCAGTAGGACAGTTTTGAACATCTGGAAGGTCCCCACAAGAACAAAATGATTTTTTCCCCGAAAGTGGAATGTTTTGCTGCATAGTGGAAGGTCCTCATAAGATTAGTGTGTGTGTGAGTGTGTGTGTGTGTTTTGTCTCACTGTCTCCGAACAGGTTGTACTCCTCACAGCCCAGAGCAAGTTTATCCTCCTGACCGCAGCACAGCCACTCCCCCTGCCAGAACTGTGGGTGGAACTTTGTTACGATCTGAGGATTGTTCTTTATCTCTGCAACGTTAAGAAAAACAAGTGCTTAAGTTCAAAGGTCAGAATCATGAAACCTGATACACGCCTCAGGTGTCTCCACTCTATATTCACTTTAAGGAGAGATTAGTCAGTTTGGCTCTTGTGGACGTGTCCAGAGTTTGTCCAGCAAAACTTCATTTTTCAAATATTTTCAGATGCTGATTAATGTAATACATTTTTTCACTTTTACAAAATGCTGTGCCTCTGCCCCTGATGTAAACAGTGAGCGTGAATTCATCCTCGTTTCTTTGGAATCCACACTCGGCTGCCAGTTTATCAGTTTGAGGTTCAGTGACAATAAAGGACTGCCCTGTTAATGAGTCAGTATGACGGTTGTGTGGGCGGAGCTACAGATCTGTGCTAAACACTGCATCTGTCTCAGTGCTAATTAACTCAAGGATGGAGTGATGGAGGACGGAGGAATAGTGTTATCTGGATGGAACATAAACTCTGTGCTTCCTCTTTCGGTTTCTTACTTTACTTCTTCTTTGAAACACATGACTGCATCAGCACACACACACACACACACACACACACACACACAGAGTGAAGTGTGACTTCCTACAAAGCTTCTGAAAGCAGGATGTGATGTCATCAATCCTGTCCTCAAATTGCCAAAATTAGCTTAATGGACTAATAATTATCAAATTAGCTAGTTGTTGTTATAACTCCTGTGTGTGTGTGCGTGTGTATGTGTGTGTGTGTGTGTGTGTGTGTGTGTGTGTGTGTGTGTGTGAACTAACCCT
This sequence comes from Ictalurus furcatus, assembly GCF_023375685.1. Lineage (NCBI taxonomy): Eukaryota > Metazoa > Chordata > Actinopteri > Siluriformes > Ictaluridae > Ictalurus > Ictalurus furcatus. The sequence goes on from NC_071269.1 coordinate 8,624,718, forward strand.
CCTTCATGTTTTGTACCCACGCACTCCTGCTCTCATTACTGGGAGCAAAAATATACAGAGTGTTCGTATCATAAACCACCTAGAGAGAGAGAGAGAGAGAGAGAGAGAGAGAGAGGAGAGAGAGAGAGACAGAAAAGGGTAAGATATTGAGAAAGGAAAAAAGAAAGAAAGATGAAGAGTGAAAGGGTAAAGGAAAGAGGAATAACAGAAAAAGAGACAGAAAGAGAACAAGAGATTAGGATCGATTATTTACATGACCTGCAGTGTGTGTGTGTGTGTGTGTGTGACGAGGGGGTGATTAGTCACATGACCCACAGTGCATGTTGCTGATTTACCTGGAAGGGGTATTTATTTTCACACGGGATGACCAAACCTCCATTTCTTACGATCTCAACACACCTGACACGCTGCAGGTCGATGGAGCCCTTCCTAAACTTTTTCTACACACACAGACACACACACACACACACACACACACACAAGGCTTGAGAATCTTATGAACACACATACATTCTGGTACTGTTGGACTTGTGGGGACTGGATGCAGGTCCTCAAATCTACAGGAACGTAACTGACTGTGTGTGATAAATAGTAGCGTGAAAATGAGGGAGTTTTTCCCCGAGTATCTGGAGTTCCTGGAGTTAATAAAGCAATAAATCAGTAAATAAACTTAAAGAAAGAAAGAAAGAAAGAAAGAAAGTAGTACAGTCATGCGTATATATTTCTTATATAGTCTAAAATACATGATTATGAAATTATTATTAATGTTGTTACATATTATAATGTTGTTAATATTACATATTAATGTTATTAATTATTAATTATGTTTATATATTATTATTACTTATTAATAGAATTGTTTGATGAAATGAATCCAAACTGAATTTCTGAATATCAGGGAAAGTGATGATTTCTGAATGGTAAATGAAGTACACAACACAGTAGTGAGGGTGAGACGTGAAACGTAACGTAATACTGCGGTAAAGCGTGCGAGTGCTGACCTCGGCGCGTCCCTCGTAGTACGTCAGTCTGCTCTTGGTGAGGACAAACACTCGCTCTTTATAGTTGAGTGGCGAAGTTCGCTTCTTCTGCTGTGACCGCTTGATAAGAGTCTCCTCCAGAATGGCTTCGAAACTCATCTCTGAGCTCTAAACACGTTCGGATTTGCCATCTACATCAGACACACACACTCTCACACGCACTCATACACACTCACACGCGCTCACACACATTCATACACTCATACACATGGACTGGGGACATGGGAGACACACAGTATGTTTCATGTAACACAGTACATTTAATTTAACAGATTAACATGGCGTGTAGTTACCTTTCATCTTCAGAGGATAAGATTATGGTCGTCCGGATCCAGTGAATTATCGCTCAGTCATAAAGATGTTTCTCGTATCCGTTGATTCACAACTGTGATGTCATTAGCAGACTGATAGGATGTCAGGGTTCAAAGATGTAAAGAGTCACGTCACTCATCAGGGTCGGCGCTGTATGTGGATGATCTGTCATAACAGAGACCAGAAACACTACAGGCGTTACTATACTGCACTGCTTTTTACACACCTTACTATAGATAACTATTTTTATAGGTGTAAAGTAAGTAAATGTTATTGATAAAACACGTCTTAAACAACAAAAGTTGACCAAAGTGCTGGACATAAAATATAATGTAAAAAAAAAAAAAAAGAATAGACGAGAACAGGTTAAAAAAACAATTTATAAAAATGTGATTTTAGCCTTTAAAACTTTAAACTGTAAAAAATATAATACATTTATTTACAGCTAAATTTACAGCTGATTACTGTGAAAATAAATAAATTAATTAAATAAAAAGGAAAAAATAGGGGAGGAAGAAATGATGTAAAGATATTACAGTACTTTAAATATGTTTATAAAGTACTTTACAGGCAGCTGCCAGTAAATTTACTGTAAACTTTATACCAAACCTTGCAGCTGTAATTGAACTAACTGTAAACGATTGACAGAAGCATTGCTGATACAGCGTACACCAATCTAAAGTCAATTACAGTCATCTAAACCAGAGGAAATTAAAACATGTATTTTTATACACTTTACTATAATAACTGTTATTTTGTGTTGAGAATTTTGATATCATCTGAACAAAAGGCTTTTTTGTAAACACTGCAGATGTTAAACGCATTCAGATTTACCTGAACAAAGCAATTTAAGAAAATTAAGCTAACATCATATATACATAAAATAAATATACTAATTTAATTAAATGTAAATTTATGTAAATTAATTCAACCCTTTAGGTGTTAATAGAACACTGCAACTATTAAAATTAAACGTGTGTGTTGATTAAATGTCATACAAGTCAAAACTGTAGATTTATATTCAATGTTAATTTCCTATAAGTACTTGACACACTTTTATTAAATACATACTAAATACTTATTAAATACACACTTTTATTAAATACTGATTAAATTTAACAGAATAATTAAACCATTATTAAAGGTTAAACCATTAAAGGTGTTCATTAGTACTGCTGGTGTTGATGTTCTGTGTACGTTTCCTCCGTCAGTGCTTCACTATGTTAAAGACATTCATGATGATTGTGTTTTAAATGTGTGTTAATGTTTGTTTAAATATTGTGTTAGTATTAGTGAAGGTCAGTGTCTCCGCAGTAAATCACAGTCTCATGAGTTCAAAGTTCTCGAAGAGTGTGTCGAATGTTCAGCTTTACTGAATCCCTCAGACAAGAGATGTTGTGTACCAGAACTTAACTCCACTCAGACACACTTCACACACCTCTCACACACACTTTAACACTTTAAGGAAAATTTAAAAAAAGAAAGAGTTTTTACCTCAGTGTTCAGGCGCAGAGCGGTGTTTAATCTGAAATCCAACTGCACACCACAACCAGGAAGTAACTAGCAGGAGTCCAGCTCACAACCGCTTTCAGAACGGAAGTGTGTGTGTGTGTGTGTGTGTGTGTGTGTGTGTGTTGGGTGGGTGTGGGTGAGGGGTTGTTTGGTATGGGGGGAAATCAAGTGTGAGAAATGACAAAGTAGGCAAAGTATATGCATGTGTTGGCTTCTGTGGGCTCACTCTATCTCTCTCTCTATCTCTCTCTCTCACATACACAGTTGCATGGCAGGTGCTACAGTGTGTGTTTGTGTGTGTGTGTGTGTGTGTGTGTGTGTGTGTGTGTGTGTGTGCGTGTGTGTGTGGTCGTGGTCGATCTACACTGCTTCTAATTTGACTAGCAAATAAGAGCACACTGTAAATAACATCTCTCCCTCTGAGTCAAATTCAGAATAAAGAATGTTTTATTCTTATTCATAACAAATCTGAACATTTCTCTCTCTCTGTTTCTCGTAAAACAATAATAATGATAATATTAAAGTAATAACAGAAACTCCAGCTGGTTATTTAAATCATCATCAGACTCAGAGGAGTTGATATTTCTGTTTCTGTTAGGAATGATGAACTAACTCATAAACCAAGTCTTTCATCGCAAAAGTGCAGGTGAATATGTGTGTGTGTGTATGTGTGTGTGTGTGTGTGTGTGTGTGTGTGTGTGTGTGTTTGTTTACCTCTTCACAGGTACCACATCCTGTTCACTGACCACATGGGTATGAAAGTAAAACAAAAATCTTGGTCCCTTTGTGAAAAGAAGAAAAGAAACACATAGAGGAGAAATTAATTAGGAGTCTTACAATTGTGTGTGTGTGTGTGTGTGTGTGTGTGTGTGAGAGAGATAGAGAGAGAGAGAGAGCGAGAGAGAGAGAGAGAGTGTGGATGGAAGGGCACACTTTTTATTTTCACTTGGTTGTTTCTCAAAAAAGGTAAAATAGATTCCAAAGAAGAAAAGGACCGTCTGAGCTGTTATCAGCATCAGGTCCAAATGCCAGCATCTGTCATGGTATGAGGGCATGTCAGGGCCCATGGTATGGGTAACTTGGCAGCAGTAATGCAGAAAGATATGTACACATTTTGGAGCAACATATGTGTGTGTCGAATTATGAATGGGGAAAATTCCACTGGCTAAACTTAACCAATTGGTGTCTTCACTAAACGTCCAAACGCTTAATAAGTGTTATTAAAAAGAAAGCTGATGTTACACAGCGGTAAACAGTCGACTGTCCCAACTGTTTTGGAGAGTGTTGCAGTCATCAGATCTGAAATGAGTGTATATTTTCAAAAATTATATATATATATATATTTATATGTGTGTGTGTGTGTGTGTGTTGCCCACTGTTTCTAGGGCACAGCTGTCACGGAATCAGAGTTACTGCCTACAAACAGTGTCGCCGTAAACCACAACCTACCAAACATTGCCGCCACAATACACTCCCACTCACACCGTCCTGTTCACCAGCATACTGATTTCCTACACCTGGACACTGTTCGGTTCAGTTTGGTTTAACTTTATTACAAGTATAGAGGCAGTGAAATGCAGTTAGCGTCCAACCAGCTGTGCAAATAGTAAATAAGTGAAATGAAATAAATAAGGTTAAGGTGAGATTAGTTAAGATAAGATGTACCAGTGTACAGGTAAAGGTAAACAGAATGATGCAGACCAGTGATGCTACTGGCTATTAGGTTAAATGCAATAAACAGGAATTGAGATGCAGTAGGTTGAGATAAACAGTACACAGATAGGGGTAAACATGTAATATGATGCAGTGGGTTACAGTAAATGCAGATGTGCAAATAGCAATAAAATACAAATAACAGTCTGATATAAATAACTGTAGTATGATGGAGAATTGCAGTAATGTGCAAACACTTACAAATAATTGCAGATAATAGCGATACTATGTATGATACAGTATAGTGTGGTGTTTAATGCTAATGTTTAGTTGTTAAGTGGAGGCTGGAGGTTAATGTTTAGAAGCTGAGTTCAGCATTAGTCCAGCTGAAGGGAAAAAGCTGTTCATGAGTCTGTTTGTGTGACAACGCAGACTTCTGTAGTGTTTTCCTGATGGGAGACATACAAACAGTGCATGATGGGGATGAGAGGTGTCCTGGATAATACCTCTCGCTCTCTGCAAGCAATGTTTTTTAAAAATGCGCATAATGTTGGGCAGATGTGTTCCTGTGATGTGTTGGGCAGGTTTCACTACCTATTAATATGGTGAACAACGTCATTAACAGATGTCACTGTCTGCGTGGGAGTCCTGTGTGGCAAGGGCAGCAAATACATTCCAAGACATTGAAGAGTCTGTAATAATGAGGAGTCTGTAATAATGAAGAGTCTGTAATGAGGAGTCTGTAATGAAGAGTCTGTAATAATGATGAGTCTGTAATAATGAGGAATCTCTAATGAGGAGTCTGTAGTAATGAGGAGTCTCTGATGAGGAGTCTGTAATAATGAGGAGTCTGTAATAATGAGGATTCTGAAATAATGAGGAGTCTGTAATGAGGAGACTGTAATGAGGAGTCTGTAAAAAAGAGTCTGTAATAATGAGGAGTCTGTAATGAAGAGTCTGTAATAATGAGGAGTCTGTAATTATGAGAAATCTGTAATGAGGAGTCTGTAATAATGAGGATTCTGTAATAATGAGGAGTCTGTAATGAGTAGTCTGTAATAAGAGACTGTAATAATGAGGAGTCTGTAATGAAGAGTCTGTAATAATGAGGAGTCTGTAAAAATGGGAAATCTGGAATGAGGAGTCTGTAATAATGAGGAGTCTGTAATGAAGGGTCTGTAATAATGAGGAGTCTGTAATAATGAGAAATCTGTAATGAAGAGTCTGTAATAATGAGAAATATGTAAAGAAGAGTCTGTAATAATGAGGAGTCTGTAATTATGAGAAATCTGTAATGAGGAGTCTGTAATAATGAGGAATCTGTAATAATGAGGAGTCTGTAATGAGTAGTCTGTAATAAGAGACTGTAATAATGAGGAGTCTGTAATGAGTCTGCCCACTCTCGTCACACTGTCACAGTTCTCACTAAGGTTTTAACATGTTTCACAATGGGGGTATACTTCCGGAGTTTCCCTCTCTCCCTTTAATAACAACAACAACAACAACAACAACAATAATAATAATAATAATAATAATGATAATAATAATTGTTATTAATAACAATTATTATTATTTACCTGAAACTGTAGGTAATTACACCATCAGTCCAAGAGAGGGCGATATATAGTTATATTCATGCACGAGGAATCATCAACTAACCTCAGTAGCTGATTCTCTCAAGGCAAAAGTGTGTGTCTGTGTGTGTGTGTGTGTGTCTACCTCCCTCTCAGTCTTGCTCAATTCTCTCATCTCACTATCTCACATCCTGTGTTACATGTACCCAGTGTGATTCAGCCCAAAGTGTGTGTGTGTGTATGTGTGTGTGTGTGTGTGTGTGTGTGTATACGCATCCTACGTCATCCTGTTCCGCTGAAATTGTGGCCTCACACACAGATCTGACACATATTCAGCCTCTCTAGAGTCAAACACACATACACACCTTTAACCTGCACCTTTAACAAGCACACACGCACAAACACACACACACACACACACACACACACACACACACACTCACACACACACAAACACAGATGACCTGTTACTGTTATCACATACTCGTGAGCAGCTCTCAGCTAAGTTAGGATGATTGAGTCCAGTAAGTATATAAATGTTCTATAATATAAGTGTTCTGTGTGTTTGTGTGTGTGTGTGTGTGTGTGTGTGTGTGTGTGTGTGTGTGTGTGTGTGTGTACATTATACGTGTCGGTACATTAAGCTACAATTTGTGTGAGGGAGTGTGTTACTGGAGCATATTGTTTAGTTTGTGTATTAATGTGTGGAAATGATTGTGTTGTGTTTGCGTTGTCTCAGTAAAATAACTGTCCTGAGATCATCGTGTCTATCACAGCATCTCCTGGTGTATGTGTGTGTGTGTGTGTGTGTGTGTGTGTGTGTGTGTTTTACTCCTCTAACACTCGTTTTTTCACTTTTTTCCCACATATCTGTGTGTTTCTTTGTCTGCTTGCTGGTTGTCGGTGTTGGTTATTGGTTATATCATCTCTTCTGTCTCCTCCACACGACTGCTGGAGAATTCGAGTTACTTTAAAACTTCATGCCTTAAACAACACGTGAGACATATCCCGAGATGAATTAATTTTATACAGTGAGGGTTTAATACTGAAAAAACACACATCCTTATTCAAACCTCAGAAGTAACGCAGGAGATTCTGCGTTTTTCTTCATATCCTCTCGAGTGAGTTAGGAGCAGCGTTAACGTTCTATGTATCTACAATCCGTCATGTTGAATATTTATGTTTCGGCTGTAAATACACTCCGGAATGCCATCTGAATCTCATTACAAAGTAATTTAATATGAGTAAATTTCTCGGTGTAAATATTCACTTGACTTTTGTACTGAAGTCACCGACTCTTAATACGGTCCAAACATTTAACGTTTTTAGACTCAGTAATGCCCATTTAAAGTCATTAAGCTGATGATGTCAGTGGGGGTGCAAACTTTTGAGCGTGTTGATAAAGACACTCTGACTGAGTCTTGGCTGCTGCTATTTTTAATTTCAGTCAGAAAACTTTGTGAAATGACATCAAACTTTATTGTGTAGATCAAAAGTAAACCAAAGGGTGTCAATAATTTTGCACATCATCTTAATGGTTTTCACTTCTGATTCTTTTTCTTCTTTCTTATTCTGTTTCTCTCTCTCTCTCTCTCTCTCTCTCTCTCTCTCTCTCTCTCTCTGTTCTTCATCAGGTCATTCCATCTATTCCATCTTCTGCTGCTGTTGTTCTGTAGAGTCCCGGTAAGAGAACCTTCCCATAATGCATCTGTAAAAACACACAGTTACTTTCCATCCATCCATTTTATACCTTCATCCTGTCATCTGTCTATCCATCTATCTATTCATTCACATACAGCATGTTTTGTATATTTTTGTCTCTTTCATTTGCTTTTTGTCTCTTAGCACCAGCACACGTTTGGATCTGAATTCCAGAGATGAACACAACGCTTCATCCTACACACACAGAGTAGGAAATTATCCATCAAACTATCCATCCATCAATCTATCCATCCATCCATCTATCCATCCATCTATCTATCCATGTATACATCTATCCATCCATCCATCTATCCATACATCCATCCATCCATCCATCAATCCATCCATCCATCCATCCATCCGTGTATCCATCCATCCATCCATCTATCTATCCATCCATCCATCTATCCATCCATCCATGTATCCCACAATCCATCCATCCATCCATCCATCTATCCATCCATCTATCTATCCATCAATCCATCCATCTATCCATCCATCCATCTATCCATCCATCCATCTATCCATGTATCCATCCATCCATCCATCCATCCATCTCTCTATCCATCCATCCATCCATCAATCCATCCATCCATCTATCCATCTATCCATCCATCCATCTATCCATCCATCCATCTATTAAGTCACCTATCATTTAATTAATAGCACTCACTAATGTCCTAACTGTGTTTATTCTCTCCTTTCCATTTCCTCTCCTCCATTTCAGTATTATTTGTTTTTTTTCTTCCTCTTGTTCTTCTTCTTTTCCTCCTCTCCATCTTAACTTCCATCTCCTCTCTTCTCTCTTTCTTCCTGCTATAACATTTATTCTCTACCTGTCCCTCCCTCCATGCAGCCGGAACGCTCGATGAAGAAGCTCCCTCCACCTCCTCCGGTGAGTGATGCTGAGGAGCAGGTGATGGTGGTAGCTCTGTACGATTTCACAGCATGTGAGAGTTCAGACCTCAACCTGAGGAGAGGAGAGGAGTACAGGATCCTCCACAAACAGGACCAGCTGTGGTGGAGAGCAGAGGACCAACACGGGTATGTGTGTGTGTGTATGTGTGTATGTATGTGTATGTGTGGGGGCACGGTGGCTATGTGTGTATGTATGTGTATGTGTGGGGGCACGGTGGCTATGTGTGTATGTATGTGTATGTGTGGGGGCACGGTGGCTTAGTGGTTAGCATGTTCGCCTCACGCCTCCAGGGCACGTGGTTAGCATGTTCGCCTCCACCCCTCCAGGGTCGGGGGTTCAATTCCCACCGTGGCCCTGTGTGTGTGGAGTGTGTGCGGAGTCCTGGTAGGCTGATTGGCATTTCCAAAGTGTCTTTGTTTCTTCGTCGAAATCGACGGACAAACTGCTGTGTATGTGCGTGTGTGTCTCAGCTGGTGACTGTAGTGTATCTCTGTGTCTCAGGAATAAAGGCTTCATCCCGAGTAACTATGTCACGGAAAAACACAACATAGAGGCAAACGAGTGAGTTACATCACACACATGCACACACATGTGCACACAGACATGAACTTTAAACATGTATGTGTGGTGTTACAGGTGGTACTGCAAGAGCATTAACAGGTCTGAAGCTGAAAATATGCTAAGACGGGAGGTAAGTGGAATTCTTCCATCCAATTATACATTAATACATTAATCTTTTCACCCATCTACCCATAAATCTCAACATATCCATCTTCACTATAGACCTCAGCAGCTCTGTTTACCCACAATGCATTGCTGCAGTCTGACTGTTTCCAGTCAGACTGCAGCAATGCATTGTGGGTAAAACTGTTTTTATTGTGTTTATTTTATAAGTGTTTATTGGAGTGAGAGATAAAGGGAACTTTATAAGGGGAAATATTGGACACTTCAGTTTATTGTTTCACCACTGTGTGTGTATGTGTGTGTATGTGTGTGTATGTGTGTGTATGTGTGTGTATGTGTGTGTATGTGTGTGTGTGTCAGGATAAAAATGGTGGTTTCATTGTAAGAGAGTCCAGCCAGCCAAATCGCTACACAGTGTCTGTCTACGCCAAGGCCAAACGGTAAAGTATAATATCTCTCCTTTCACTAATGTCACTGTGTTCTGAGAGCAGTATGGTGTGTTCTGATTGGCTGAGCACAGTATGGTGTGTTCTGATTGGCTGAGTTGATTGTTTGATTGATTGACTGATTGATCAGGGATAGCCTGGGAGATGTGAAACATTATCAGATAAAACAGACGGAAGTGGGAAAGTTCTTTCTGGCTGAGAATTACATCTTCAGCTCCATTCCTGAGATGATTAATTACCACAAACACAACGCCGCAGGTAACAGCACTTGTCTTCTCCTCCAACATCTACATTATATTGTTATTCTGTTTAATACTGGACTCTGTTATACATTCTAGACTATTGTTTAACTTCCAGTGCTGCCCCTATCCTGATTTCCTCTGTTCTTCTGTTTCATTCTCAATAGTTTTAGATCTTCAAACAAAATACAACATAAAAAAGTAAACCTGAGTAAACACACAATACTTTTTTATTGAAGCATAAAAAAGTGATCCAACACCTATCACTCGTGTGAAAAACTAATTGCCCCCTTAAACTTAAAAACTGTTTGTGCTGCCTTTAGCAGCAATAACTGCAACCAAACTCTTCTAATAACTGAAGATCAGACTCTCACGTACGTCTAGGACTAGGATTTTATTTTAATTTCTGAAATTTAGTACGAGATACACAAAACCAGAAGAAATCATCACTGTATTTAATTTTTTTCTAAAAATTATTTTATAATAAGTTTTATTTTCTAGACTATTCCATCTGTAGCATTGTGTTGAATATATATTTGTAATTCCACTCATCAGTGTTATTTTATTGAACTCCACTATGGATTCAGTTATTTTATTCAGGACTCTCATTTCTCCTCATTTTACCTTTCCAGATTCAGTCCAGTTTTATTTGTGTAGCGTGTTTAACAGTGGACATTGTCCCAGAGCAGCTTCATAGAAATATATAAATTCAGGATATAGATTTTAAATGTATGAATTTATCCCTAATGAGACGATATGAGGAAGAATTCTTGAGAGGAACCAGACTCAAAGGTGAACCCGTCCTCATCTGGGTGACACCAGATAGTGCGATTATAAATAAATACACCCCTTCTATAAATGTGCTAATACTACATGGTGAAATAGTGCAGTTATGTAAACAGGAAATTCATTACAGTTTCTACATGGAGTCTGTTTTGTTGAACTTCTCCGCTGTTCACTGATGGAGAGTTGAGTGCAGAACTGTTTGTAGTAATTGTACTGCTAAAGCCATCATAGCATACCTGCTCATATGAACTGAGGTCCAAAGTCATCTTTATGGTTTTTACATGGCACTGTCCTCAGTAACCTCAATGATCTTTAGACTGCAGCTTTCCTCTTTACACACGTAAATGAATACGAGCTGTAGGACATGGAGATCTTATTCTAGGTCAAATCTTGAACCCTTAAGGTTACATGAGGAATAAAACATGATGGATTGTGGAGATAAATGAGTCACACCACGCTGATGTGGAGTATTTTTATTTCACTTCTACCTCAAACTATTACAAATTTAATTTTATCAACGATGTCACACTCTTAATCCATTTATAGTTACAGTTAATGGTGTGGAACGTTGTTGTGTGAGAGATGAGGTAGTTCCTGTCTCTCGCTCTCTCTCGCTCTCTCTCATGCTCTCTCTCTCTCGCGCTGTCTCTCTCTCTCTCACGCCGTCTCTCTCTCTCTCTCTCACGCCGTCTCGCTCTCTCACGCCGTCTCTCTCTCTCTCACGCTATCTCTCTTGCTGTCTCTTTCTCTCATGCTGTCTCTCTTTCTCTCTCTCTCTCTCTCTCTCTTTCTCTCTCTCTCTCACACTGTCTGTCTCTCTCTCTCTCACACTCTCTCTCTCTCACTCTCTTTCACGCTGTCTCGCTCTCTCTCTCTCGCTGTCTCTCCCTCTCTCCCTCTCACGCTGTCTCTCTCTCGCTGTCTGTCTCTCTCTCTTTCTCTCTCTCTCACACTGTCTCTCTCTCTCACTGTCTGTCTCTCTCTCTCTCACTCTCTTTCACGCTGTCTCTCTCTCTCTCGCTGTCTCTCCCTCTCACGCTGTCTCTCTCTCTCTCGCTGTCTGTCTCTCTCTTTCTCTCTCTCTCACACTGTCTCTCTCACGTTCTCACTCATGCTGTCTCTCTCTCTCATGCTGTCTCTCTCTCTCACTCTCTCGCTGTCTGTCTCTCTCTCTCTCTCACACTCTCTCTCTCTTGCTGTCTGTCTCTAACTCTCTCGCTGTCTCTCTCTCTCTCTCTGTCTCTCTCTCTCCCTGTCATGCTGTCTTTCTCTCTTTCGCTGTCTGTCCCTCTCTCTCGCTGTCTGTCTCTCTCTCTCTCTCTGTCTGTCTCTCTCTCTCACACTGTCTCTCTCGCTCTCTCTCTCACTGTCTGTCTCTCTCTCTCTTGCTGTCTGTCTCTCTCTCACACTGTCTCTCTATCTCTTTCTCTCACTGTCTGTCTCTCTCTTTCTGTCTCTCAACAGCATGTTTTAAGAATGTGTTTATTATTAGTCTTAGATTATGTGGAGCGTGTGATGTACACATCCCTGTGAACGAGCTGTTACTATAGAAACCATAGTGCATTATTATAAACCTGTGATTTATATCAAAGCTGGAACTACTGACCAATCAGATTGGAGGATTCAGCCACGCTGTGGTGTAAATCTACTTTTATTTTCACTTCTTTTCCTTATTTGAATGAACAGGTCTTGTAACAAGATTGCGTTATCCTGTTGGACCAATGGAACAGTGTATCCCTACTACTGCGGGATTTAGCTCAGGTAACACACACACACACACACTGTTATGTGTATATTAGTAATAACACTATATAGTAACTTCGTGGTAACACTGTGTGTAAGAAATAGAAATCTGTACATTTATGATGTGTGTGTGTAGATAAGTGGGAGATTGACCCGAGTGAGCTGACCTTCATGAAGGAGCTGGGGAGCGGAGAATTCGGAGTGGTGAGATTGGGAAAATGGAGAGCACAGCACACGGTGGCCATTAAAGCCATCAGAGAGGGAGCCATGAGTGAAGAGGACTTTATAGAGGAGGCCAAAGTGATGATGTGAGACACACACACACACACACACACACACACACACAGTGAGTAGGAAATTATGACGCAAATTGTGTACAGACGTTTAGAGGTATAGAAGATTGCATGTATGTAAATTCAAACCGAACTTAATTTGACATTAACATATAAAGGAAATTACACACACTCACACACACACACACACACACACACACACACTCACACACACACACTCACACACAATGGAAACTTTAGTGTGTTTGATGGGAAGTGTACAGAGTGGGCAGAAAGATGTGAAGAGACCTGACTCAGAGAGAGAAAAAGGACGGACAGACAGCATCCTGAGTCTTGGTGTGAGAACGCTTTCTCTTTTCTCTCACTCTTTCTCTCCATCACACACACACACACACACACACACACACACACAAACTAAGCCACTTCCTGTGTGGGGGTCTGCAGTGCTAAATAAA
>NC_071269.1:8643074-8685574 GCF_023375685.1 Ictalurus furcatus
GACATGTGTGTTAATTGTAAGTATGTCGTACTGCACTGCATATAATCTGCTGATATATAGAATTTTATGTTAGCTATGTTTTGCGATTGAGAATTATTTTAAATCAGGCGCACACCACGGTCAACTATAAAATTGGTCCTTTGGGGGTGCAGGATGTGCGCGGAGGTGGGATAAGGCGTCACACCAGAGTAAACCGCTGGGGGTTCCTCGCGCGCGCCGCAGGGGGGAGAAGAGCCGGCCGAAGCGCTGTGTGTATATCAGAAACATCAAAAACGATTCAGTCTCCGATAAAAAACGACTTCTGGTCAAAAACAAAACATCGTTTACAGTTTATTTTTTCTCCTCGGAGCTTCCGCGAGCACACAGCAGTCCGCGTGAGCGCCGATTTTCGTTTTTTTTGGTGAGTATTTAATCCTTTTTGAGTTAGCGTCCAACTTGGGCCGTATTTCAAACCACTTCCTGAGCATGTCTAAGTGCACTAGGTAGTGTGCGTCCGCCATTATTCTTCCCTGTGTGAAGAGCGCGTATGTAGGGACCAAGGAGCGGTTTGGGATTAGGACCTTTTTGTCTCCTCACATGCCTGTTTCATCGTGTTTTTTTGTTCTTTATTTTCTTCACATCGCCTCTTTAAACGACACGTACACTCCTCTAACTGCATTTCCATCAACACCAGTCATATTTATATCATGTAATGTCGACTTTGGACAAATAAACAACAACAAAAAAACCTTTGCAGTCTCATTAGAGGCTCGTTAGCGTTAGCATTACATAGCTACCCTGATTTTTTCTTTCTTAACAAACTTTACTGTAAACGTTGGGTTTATTCATAAAACTGTGTTTAGTGTTTATAAGAGCGGTATACTCGGTGTAAGTGTGAACCAGAAAAAAGGAAAAGTGTATATACACACAAGAAGTAAATGCAGATGTATGTGATTAGCTCATGTGGCTAAGGGCTGATGGCGCACCGCAGATTTCGGTTAAATATCTCCACTTCCGGTTTGTTCTTTTGAAAAATATATTACTGTTTTATGGAGATATGGTGATGTAGCCTGTTAGCATAGCACAAGCCAACGCAGTCCAGGTTTAGTTTCCGGGTTCGGTTTCGATTCAGATTAATCGATCAGTACCGGCGCGGCTCAAATACCGATTCATTGATTGATTGTAGCGCGCGCCGCCTGTTCACAAAAACCCTGAGAGTGCGCAGTTAAATTTACAAACCCAGGCCTGTCTGTTTTCTCCCTGTCTCTCCCTGTCTGTCTCTCTCTCTATCCAGCTGTCTCTACCTGTCTGTCTGTCTCTCTCTCTCTCGATCTGTCTCTCTCTCTCTCGATCTGTCTCTCTCTCGATCTGTCTGTCTCTACCTGTCTGTCAGGTGTGTTAGAGCTCCACAGTAACAGGGTTGTTCCTCTCCAGTTGAGTCGGTGTCGATTCAAAGTCGGATCTTCTTCAGGTTTGTAAAGGTTTGGGTTTATGATGGGAAAAAAAGTCCCTGAAAACATCTCCATAAAACTTCATTCAGTTTTCACAGAAACTTTAAAGACGTTCCGGCGCATGAACAGAAATCACAAAAAACACCTGAGAGCGGGGTGCGGCACTGAGGAAACGGTTCAGTGGTTATATAAATTAGTAGTTTAATATATTTTGTGTATCGCATCCAGAATTTTCTTTGTGTTTTTGTTTTTGGGTCCAAATCTCCAGAACATCACGTTCCTGCGGCTCGAATTGCGTCTCGCAAAAAATCCACCAAAAAAGCCCAGAAACACATGCTGTGTTTGATTCACTTCCTATAGAGAGTCGACTCGGAGTCGAATCGCTTTCTCATTTAGAGTCAACTTGGACCGGAGCGTGAGTTCGTTCTGTCCTGACTAAAGAACCGCAGCGAGGAGGAGAACGCCACACAGGGTTCCATTCAAACACAATAAACACTGCATCTGTGTGAAAGAGAACCGTTTAATGTCAAAATATAAAGAGGTGAGTGACGGCTGCGACGAGCAGAGAACGTGTCGAGTGGCAAGCGTGTCGTGAGCTTCATATCGGACGTGTTGCACAACCGAAAGGGAGTTCTCTACAGAGATGGAAACAGCCGCTTCACCGTGTTGTGATTTTTAATGTAACACCTGTAGTTTCTTATGACCTTTTATTCCGTGTGTGTGTGTGTTTCAGCATCCCACATCCAGGTGACCTGAAAGAGATGGTGATGGAGAAACCGAGCCCTTTGCTCGTAGGGCGTGAGTTCGTCAGGCAGTACTACACACTCCTGAACAAAGCGCCCGATTACCTGCACAGGTGAGATGAGTTTAACCTGCGCAGCACGTTCCTGAGTCAACGGCATTGTCCGTCTGCTAGTGAGAGTGAGAACGCCGGCGGATTATTTTCACGCCGCGAAAGAACGCCGGCGGATTATTTTCACGCCGCGTAAGAACGCCGGTGGATTATTTTCACGCCGCGTAAGAACGCCGGTGGATTATTTTCACGCCGCGTAAGAACGCCGGTGGATTATTTTCACGCCGCGTAAGAACGCTGACGGTTCTTTTCACGCCGCGTAAGAACGCCGACGGTTCTTTTCACGCCGCGTAAGAACGCAGACGGTTGTGTGTGTGCGCAGCTGTGTGTGCGCGGGTGCGTGTGTAGGTGTGTTTTACAGTAACACTAGCGATGTTTTCCCCTAGCGAGCTGATGGAGTTGTATTTTCTGAACGTGTGTTCTGTCAGGTTCTACGGGAGGAACTCATCGTATGTGCACGGGGGTTTGGACAGCAGCGGGAAACCTGAGGAGGCCGTGTACGGTCAGGCTGTGAGTACAGCACACACAAAGTAAACCACTGTCAGTATCACAATAACAATTACACAAAAGCCATAATGTGCAGGGGTGTGGAACTAAAACATTGTGAGAGTGTGTGAGTGGTCATGTGACTCTCCTGGAGCACTACTTTACATTTTCCTCACAGTATTTGAATTTCAAAACCCTAATTTAAGGCAGAAGGAGCAGAAATGAAGAAACACCGGTTTTCATAGTGTTTAACACTTCACTCAGCAGCACTGAGCAAATAAATCATCAAATAAACAAGTATGCAAATCAAAACCGCTTAAAATAATACCCTTAAAGTGCTGAGAATGGTGTGTGTGTGTGTGTGTGTGTGTGTGTGTGTGTGTAGGAGATCCATAAGAAGGTGATGTCCCTGCAGTTCAGCGAGTGTCACACTAAGATCCGACATGTGGACGCTCATGCCACGCTAGGGGACGGAGTGGTGGTGCAGGTCATGGGCGAGCTGTCCAACAGGGGACAACCCATGAGGAGGTTCATGCAGACCTTCGTCCTCGCACCCGAGGTACGTATACACACACAACTGTAAAGATCTTCAGACATGTGGCTCACGGTGAAGGGGGTGGGTCAGGGAAGGAACAATAAACATGGTAACCATGGTGATGTTTGCTGTTTTGGATCAGTGTACACAAACCTTTGGTTACCATAGCAAACATTGTTAAAATATGAGAATGTGTGTTTAATAAATCTGATTTGGTCACAGATTTTGTGCTGCTGTGCCAATAAAGCTTTAGTGTGACCTGTCTCACTCTCTCTCTCTGTGTCTCTCTATGTCTCAGGGTTCTGCTGTGAACAAGTTCTATGTTCACAATGATATTTTCCGCTATGAAGAGGAAGTGTTTGGAGACTCCGAGGCTGAGTTGGGAGGTAAACACACACACGCACACTTGTGATAAATGTTGTGTTAACGAGTCGAGTCTGTTATAGCAGCAAATACACACCCTATGAAGGGTGTACACTATTGCTTTGATAAACTGACTAACGTGTGTGTGTGTGTGTGTGTGTGTGTGTAGAGTCTGAGGAAGAGGAGGCAGAGGAAGAGCAGGTGGAGACCCACACATCTCCTGAACCTGCACAGGACAGCGCGCCTTACTACGAGCCTCCACCAGTCAGGTACGCACATGTTCAAGTACACACACTCAAGTCTCTCACATGCACACACACACACACGTAAGCTAAACACATGGTTTTTCTTTGCCAGATCAGTAGAAACGTTTTAATAGAGACATACTGTTTCACAGTAATGGCATGGAGGAGCAGCAGGAAGAGGCAGGACCTGAGGCGGAACCAGAACCCCAGCCAGAGCCCGAGGCCAATCAGGAGGCAGAGGCGGACCTTAGCGCTGAGGGAGAGCTTCAGCCTGAGGAGGTGGAGCCTGATACAGAAGAGAAGCTTACAGAAGAGGTGGAGGAGAAACCCCCGACCCCTGTGTCGGCCCCAACTCCGCCCCCTCAGACCCCTGAACCGCCCAAGGTGAGTGTGTATAAAATCAACCAATGAAGGAAGAGCATTTAAATTCCATTTTCATGAATGATGTCCACATGCATCACTTCTCCAGATGTGCTCATTGATAACGATTTCTCATGTTGATCGATCTGTCATACTACCTGGTATGATTGGAGGTTTCTGATTGGCTAATGATGTTGTCAATCATCTGTACAGCCGTTCTCTTGGGCTTCGGTGACCAGTAAGAATCTGCCACCCAGCGGCTCTCTGCCCACCTCTGGCATCCCGCCTCACGTAGTGAAGGCCTCCAGTGTACCAGTAAGACTCACACACTTCAGTACAGTTATTTGCATATTTAAATACCAGTGTTATTATAAACAGTGTGTGTCTTTGTCTTCCAGCCCAGAGTGGAGGTAAAGCAGGATTCCCACGCTCCGTTGCCTAGAGACCAGCGACGTGAGAGACCCGGATTCACACCACGTGGACCCAGACCAGGTAGAATACACCCCCTCCCTCCCCGACACGCAGGCACGCACACGCACGCACACACACATTATCATGTAGTTTAGGCAAAATTTTTGTGTGTTAAATCTGTGCACGTGTGTGTGTGTGTATACATTCAGATGGCGCTTCAGCTGAGGCCCAAGGTGGGAAACCTTACTTCAGCTTTAAAGGTAATTCTGTGTATGTGTCTTACAACAAGTTCGGGGGCCAAGCACTGTCATCGTTATTAGGTTTTGATTTAATTTATTGGTAGCAGTGCTGCAAACACAGTTGGTGCTTGGCCCCCTTATTAACAGATTAACGTGATACAAGTTAATATAAGGTGTTGGAATCGAGAATTTTAAAGTGTGTGTGTGTGCGCGCACAGGTCGTGGGGACTCTGAAGGAGGTGAGGCTGAAGGGCGCCGGACGGTGCGTCACCCCGACAGTCATCAGTTGTTTGTGGGAAATCTTCCACACGACATCGACGAGGGCGAGCTGAAGGAATTCTTTATGAGTAAATACACACCTCAATTAAATGAAACGTTTCATAGCTAGTGGACTCTATATTTGGGATAGATTTTTGAATGTACTATTACTTAAACGTGTGTATGTGTGTCTGTGTGTGTGTGTTTGTTTCAGCGTTCGGGACAGTGGTGGAGATGCGCATCAACACGAAGGGTGTCGGGGGGAAGCTGCCCAACTTCGGCTTTGTTGTGTTTGATGACTCTGACCCTGTGCAGAGGATCTTAGCAGCCAAGGTGTGTGTGGGGCGTGTACAGGGGTGACACATTGGGGATATGACAGGCAGGAGTGGGTGGGGTTATAACATGGATGGGCAGGTAGAAGGAATGTATCTAATGGTGTGTGTCATGTCTCCATAGCCAATCATGTTCCGCGGTGAGGTTCGTCTGAACGTGGAGGAGAAGAAAACCCGCGCTGCCAGAGAGCGTGAAACCAGGGCTGCCGGAGACAGTCGCCGTGGAGACCGTGGTCCCAGGGGCATCATGGGTAACGGGATGGGGCGTGACCGAGACGGACGTGGCCCACCTCCGTCCTCCTCCAGGCCTACGATTGGTTCGGGCCGAGGCAGTGGAGAGAGTCGGTTCGCCGGGCCACGTCGCTGAGTGGGTGGAGTCATCCTGAACTGCGTTCGCTCTATCGCGTGCTCGCTCTCTCTCTCTCTCTCTCTCTCTCTCTCTCTGTCTCTCGCTTTCTGTCTTTCTCTCGCACTCTCGTCACATCAATGGGCCGAAAATTTACAAAAAAATATTTTTTCCTTTACATACTTTTGTTTGTTTGTTTCCTTTTTGGAATGTGACCGGCTATCAACATCAACAACGACAACAGCTACTACGATGATGATGATGATAAGGACCACCATTTGATGTGAAAGATAAAAACGCAAAACTTTCTTCTCTCTCTCTTACACACACACACACACACACACACTGAGTCGTTTAGAAAATTCATCGCTTTCTTTTGTGGGTTTTTTTTCTTTGCAAGGAAAAGGGGGCGTGGCTTGTTTTCTATAGCGCAAAGAGATGGATGTGTGATGAAGGGGAACTGTTGAATCACACGTTTTATAACGGACATGAACGTCAACGCTTCGGAAAAACGGAAGAGAAAAAAAACGCTCACTGTACACTTATTTATTTTGTTAATTAATAAAAAAACAGTGGTGGTGCCTTAAACTGTTCTCTCGCCCGTCTCTCTTTCTCTCTCTCTCTCTCTCTCTCTCTCTCTCTCTCTCTCTCTCTCTCCCTCTCTCTCTCTCGATCTGTTTCATCCTGTGAAAGACAAAAGGACTAAACTCATCAGGACTCGGGCATGTGCCGATATTAAACTAAACGATATTATTGCGAGATTATTGTTTACTGGACCCTCGGCAGCATCTCCTTC
The DNA here is from genome assembly GCF_023375685.1 of Ictalurus furcatus. Lineage (NCBI taxonomy): Eukaryota > Metazoa > Chordata > Actinopteri > Siluriformes > Ictaluridae > Ictalurus > Ictalurus furcatus. The sequence continues at coordinate 8,649,729 of NC_071269.1, forward strand.
GGGACTCGACTTCATCGTAAGTGAAAGGAATTATGGGATTGCCTTCAATGAGACGGACTCAAGTGCTGCTGCATTCACAGATCCAAAATACGGACCCTTAAGAAGACACTGTTCACTTTCTGAGTTCCTAACGGACGGACTTTATTTCGGGAGCCAGCGTTTTTCATTTTTCCCCCCCCCTGCCCTCTCCTCGTTAAATATCGTCATGTGATGGATGATCGGCACATGCCTGGTCACGTGGAACAGTTCGGCCATAAATAAAACGTGCGCTGTTTTTCTTTTTTTTTTTTTTTCTTTTTAAATCCAAAAGCTCACTTTTGAATTACACTAATGCTAATATAGCTAGCAGTTTTCACCGGTTTATAGCTACCAGGTTAGCGTCAAGACATCATTTGTACATAAAATTTCATGAAATAGCAGATTGTCTGTCTTTTTAAAAAATATATAAACACATCAAATGTTTCTGATGTACAAACTAGATTCATGCCCCCCCTCCCCCCACCTGACTCAATGTATCGTTAAAGTACTTTTTGGTGGAAAAACAACTGCAGTTTTATCTGTGATGTTCCTTTTATTGTTGTTTATAGATGCGCGTGTCGGTCGAACCGTCATGCTGAACTGGTAGCTATAAGAGCGCGTTATTTGCTAGCTGCATTAGCCTGGTAGCTCCAGTGTGAAACTCGGCTGATCGAATGTATTCTGTACGTTTGGTTTTGGGCTGAACCGTTCCTTTAGCTCATTGTTAACAGCGTGTGTGATGGTAAGGCAGTGTTAGCGGTACTGATGATCTCGGATATTAGTACTGTCTCTATGATAGCGTATGTGTTTATGATTTTTGTTTCTCGGTTGTTTTTGCGAGCGTCTTGCTGAAGCAGAGCTCGTTTTCCTCCCTGCAGTATTCCACGCTGACTTTATTTCCTCGTCACAAACCACTTTGCACGGCCGGTTTACGCTCTTTTTACATTTTTTTTTTTTTTTTTTTTTAATTTTTTGATACAACGTTATAATGCTAGCACTTTTTTTTTCCCTTTTTGTTCACTTTAATTTTGTTTCTCCTCCTCCAGCCTGTATTTACGCTCGGGGTCGGGTGTTGAACTCCCGTTGGCTTCAGCAGGTTCCGTCTGAATGTGTTTTCAACTTTCAATAAACTACTGATGATCTGCAAACACGTCTCCGTTTATTATTCACCGTATAGCCGACAAACGGACGTAGGATCAGTTTTCGCAGACCCCGTCGCAGGCCCCGTGTTAACACTAGGTTGATAAATGTAAAGCTTCCTGTAAATAGAAGTGCAGCAGTTTTGCTGGCGTTAGCATCACTGCTATAGTTTGATCTTGCTGGTATGAAATATAGTATAATACAGTATAGCAGTGTGTGGTGTAGTGAAATACAGTATAATGTAACATATTAAAGTGGTATAGTAAAATATATTTCCCCTCCAAAACTATTGCACCACAAGGCCGGTCATGCTCTACACCAAACATCTGGGTTTGAGATGAAAAGATGGAGATGAGACGAGAGGATTTCAATTTTTATTTCCTGATATTTACGTCTAGACATGTTAAACATCATAAAACACACAACCTTCTGTATCGCAACACAATTTCTAGCTGATCAAAAGTATAGGAACAGGTCAGTCCTGAAGTAAATAAAAGTGAATAAGAGCTAATATTCGGTTGTGTTTCCCTTTTACTCGCTGTAACTGCATCAATCCTGCGACTCACTGACACCAAACTGCTGGTTACTTCTCCTGTGAAGCTTCTCCAGGTTTTTACTGCAGCTTCTTTCAGTAGTTGTTTGTTTCGAGGGGTTTCTCCCTTCAGTCTCCTCTTCAGGAGGTGAAATGCTGATCAGTTGGGTTAAGGTCTGGTGATTGTCTTGTCCAGTCTAAAACCTTCCACTTTTCCCCCTGATGAAGTCCTGTGTTGAGGTGGAAGTGTGTTTTGGATCGTTGTCTTGCTGCATGATGAAGTTCCTCCTGATTCATTTGGATGCATTTCTCTGTAAATCTACAGACAGAATGTTCCTGTAAATTTCTGAATTCGTTCTGCTGCTACCATCATGAGCTCATCATCAATAAAGATCAGTGAGAATGTTCCAGAAGCAGCCATGCAAGCCAAAGCCATGACACTACCTCCACCATGTTTCACAGATCAGCTTGTATGTTTTGGATCATGAGCAGATCCTTTCTTTCTTTCGAGATTGAATCATCGTCTGTCCTGAAATTCCTGCGAGTGCTTACTGAGGATGAATTTGATTAACAGACAACACACAAATTGAGTGAATGCAAATGTTTACATTAATCAGTTCTCTCTGCAGTTATTTACAGTCACTGTGTGCAATAAAATCTTAGAGACAGTAAAATATGAAATATACCGGTGACTCATCAGTTGAACATTTACTACAGAATGTTCTAGAGCTCCAGTCTGTAACCTGCACTCCATCCTGCAGCGTTAGCTGAAGAGAGAAGATGAAGTGTTCAGTAGATGAGGATGAAGAGGATTTGTCCTGGCTCATGGACAGTTCTCTTCAGATGATGATGAGGATGATGATGATGAGTCTGAGTGTCTCTGATTGGACAGAATGTTCCAGCCCTGAACAAGTTTGTGTCTCACCAACAACCAGTCAGACACTGAGCTGCTAGACTGCCTCGTCTTTATCGTTGTCACTGGCTTTAATCTGTCCTCCGGCGTCTCGTCTGGTCCGCCTTCCACCCAGAACACGCTGCAGGGCGGAGTCACCTCAGCTCCGTCAATGCTGATTGGCTCAAATCACAGTTGGGTAATGGGTGTGTGCACATGTGTGTGTGTGTGTGTGAAACATTGATGATTGTGTACACACCATTGTGTACACACGCGCACACACACACACACATACACACAGGGTGTCATGATCTATCAAGGTTATGGTGTGCATCAAGTATTGTATGTGTGTATGTGTGTGCGTGTGTGTGTGTGTGTACGTATGTATGTGTGTGCGTGTACGTGCGTGTGTGTGCTTGTACGTGTGTGTGTTCGTTTGTTCCAGAACAGGGAATGAACTAACCCACATTCCGGACTTGTTCGCTGGAGTCGTTTTTGCGTCTGACTTGAACATGAGTTACTGTTTCGTATCAAATGATATAATTATATAATTCTAAACTCACACTCCAACTGTCCAAACAACGAAACCTTCAGCAAGCCACAGTGTGGGTTTTTTTGGCCTGCAGGTGTCACTGTAAAAGACAAAGGCTTTGTGGTAAAAGCCTCGCCTCTGAGCTCAGAGGCTGCTGGTTCAAGTCCAGCTTGTCCCAGCACTCAGTGGAGAAGAGTTGTGAGGAACAGGTGGTTAGAGTAAATGCTGTGGGAGAATCGCAGAAAAAGTGAGGGTCATAGGTTTTTTCAGCATTCTCTATATTATGCAAAACTAAGTCTAACCTCTCTCTTTAAGCTCCAGAGCCCCTTTCTTCTCAGCTTCTGACTCAGGGGAGGCTGCCCAGATATTACACCCCCCCACTAGGTCACCCCCTCCGGGCATCCTGCACCTTCCACATCACTCATCCTTCCTCTGATTCCTGAACTGTCCACACTCACCTCCTGGAGTCCTGGCTGGGGTTCAAACCAGAGGCAACATCCATCCACATGAGCCACAGGATCTCGTACAAACCTCCTGTTTTATAGACCTTTTCACCTTCATCTACATCACCCTGACCTAACGCTAAAGGAAATGCTCAGAGACTCAAACCAGCAACGTCACACACCGGAGACTGTGACACTGACCACTGCACAGCTGCAGAACTCAGTACAGTACAGGAGAACGCAGTACAGTACAGGAGAACGCAGTGCAGTGCAGGAGAACGCAGTGCAGTGCAGGAGAACGCAGTGCAGTGCAGGAGAACCCAGTGCTTATGATACTTTTGACTTAATAAAGAGAGAAGAAGAAGTGCCCTCGCCAACACACACACGCCAGCACACTCTGTACCTTTGCTTTCTGGGACGTGTTTAAAATGGTTTCATACATCCTGCATTTGGGAAATTAAACATAATGGGGGGCACATATTTATAGGTGTTGGGTTAATTAACATTAAAGCTACTTTATACACAGTAGTTAGAGGCATGACTCATCCAGAACACCACACCTGGACTCAAACCGAAAACCTCCAGCTGCAAGAACCATGACTGTAACCACCTCAGCAGAGGAACACAGGAGTTCACATCCTGTAAATAATTATTATTAATGAATATTAGACACTTCATTTCATTAAAGTGTTTATTAATAACCAGAGTTAATGAAGGCTCCTCTGAGTTCAGAGCCAAACCACGTCGGCCGAGACTAGACACGGGCTTTAAGTTGGATCGCAGTTGGGTAATGAGTGTAATTAGCCATTAAAAGAGTGAGTGTGAGAGTGTGTGTTCATGAAATGGATGCTGGATCAGGCTTTAGGATACAGTATTAGTGTGTGCCAGAGGATTCACACACTCAGACATGTAAATCCTACACACACTATAATAGACAATAATGTCTGTACAAACAAACACACCATTTTCCACACCTATCCAAGTCTTTATTATTTTTCATACTCTTCAATCTGCATAAAATTACATTAGAATTATATTTTAATAAATAATGTTAATCTGATTTTAACAACAAAATACAAATAAAGCAAAGAGTAAAGCTTGTGTGTGTGTGTGCTTATAGTTTGCTCTCCGCAGCCTGAGGTGTGTGTGTGTGTGGTTCGGGGGGCGAGACGTCTCCACCTTTATCTGCTGAAAAAAGAAACTCCATTAGTTACAATTAATACAATAATACTTCTATAAAACGTTGTGTTTGTGAGTGTAAACCTGGGAAGGAGATGTGTGTGTTTGTGAGTGTAAACCTGGGAAGGAGATTTGTGTGTGTGTGTGTGTGTGTGTGTGTGTGTTACCTTGTGTGTTTGCCTCCTCTATCTCAGTGTATTTCTGCAGAAGTTTGGGTCCAGCTAATCCGATAGCGAGAGCTCCAATGGGAGCCGTAAACATGATGGCTAACACTGCCACCGTCAGCACATCCATCCCATAACGCTCCAGCTGCTCGTCTCCTTGGCTACGTGCCATGTCCAGGGCTGTGGAACCTATAGCTGCCTAAAGGACACACACACCATGAAACATACAGGATATCATACAAGGAAACACACACACACACACACACACACACACACACACTCTCACACACACACACACACACACCTGCACTGTAGCTTTAGGTAACCATGCGAGAGAGATGAAGATTTTCTCCTTCAGATTAAAACCAGCAAACAGAACAACGGTGAAGGTCACACACACACGAACAACAACACCGACACAAAGAGCAGCTGTTCCTAAACCTGCAGATATGGACAGAGAGTGAGAGAACTGAGGATTAGGTATGTAGTGTAGTACACACTAACCTACAGCGTAAGGGTGTAGTACAGTAGTATAGTACATTAGTGTAGTACAGTAGTATTGTAGAGTAGTATAGTACAGTAGTATAGTACAGTAGTGTAGTACAGTAGTATAGTAGAGTAGTGTAGTACAGTAGTGTACTACAGCAGTATACTACAGTAGTGTAGTACAGTAGTATACTACAGTAATGTAGTACAGTAGTATACTACAGTAGTATAGTACAGTAGTGTAGTACAGTAGTATAGTACAATAGTGTACTACAGTAGTGTACTACAGCAGTATAGTACAGTAGTGTAGTACAGTAGTATACTACAGTAGTGTAATACAGTAGTATAGTACAGTAGTATAGTACAGTAGTGTACTACAGTAATATAGTACACACTAACCCACAGTGTTAGTGCTGAGTGCAGTGATAGTAATTTCAGCTCCAATCAGACCAAAGAGAAGCGGCTGAAAAACGTCCCAAAACCTCCCAACAACAGCAGCTACTGGGGCCTGAAAACACACCCACACACACCCACACACACCCCATTGTTATAATATGACCTTAGGAAGATTCAGCTCGCTATATTTAACATCTTATTTTACTGAATAATTAGTTATTTGTCTTTATCTAGCATACTCTATTGACAGGACAGGTTCAGACCTGCTGAAGGACCTTACTGGTGTTCGGATAGAACTGCAATTTTTTCTACATTTTCGAGCTGACCTTTTTTTTGTCCCAGCTGATTCCAGCGATGAAGGAGAGGACAAGTGTGCTCAGCCCCCCGGCCCCGCCCAGACTGAGCACGTGACTCACAAACACACAGAACACGGACAAACCCAACAACATGCAGGAGCGCCGCAACACCAGATCAACCTACACACACACACATACATACACACACACACACACACACATACATACAAACATATACACATATATACACACACACACAGTTAAAGAGGTTATAGGCATATTAACATAGAAGACACTTAGAAATATCCAACAGTGACATCATCACATTTACTGTTTCTCATATTTCAGTGTGATACAGAACTTACACATGATCCTGTAATGAGTACTGATGACCACTAGGGTGCAACAAATCTCCATCTTTGTTACTCAAATTGTTACTGCTCTCAGCCAATCAGAGCACAGGATACTGAACCTTTATTAGTACTGAATGGTAGAGTCTTTTATCATTTGATAAATTCACTTGTATTATTAGTGTTTTAACCCTGTCAGCATTTTAAAGTCAGCATATTAAGCCTGACTGACTCTGTGTGTGTGTGTGTGTGTGTTACCTGATCTTCACTAGGGAAGAAATGGATGAGAACCCCCAAAATCCCTCCTGCTAAAATCCCAACCAACACCTCCAACAGTCCCTTTCCCAAACTGACCCATGTGGAGCCTGCAATGCAAATGCACACACACACACACACACACACTCACACACACACACACACACACACACACACACACACACACACACACACACACACACACACACACACACAATGCGGCAGCATTAAGAGTTGCTTCACACCAGTGACTAAGTGTTCAGAGTCATCTCACTCAAACAATTCAATAGTAATAAATCATAATTGATTCAATTCAGTTTAATTTGTATCGCGCTTTTAACAATGGACATTGCCCCAAGGCAGCTTTACAGAAATATATTATAAATTCAGGATATAGATTTTAAATGTATGAATTTATCCCTAATGAGCCGCCAGATCTGCTCCTTTACCTAAGATGAAAACTATTCACAAAAAGCTTGAGTAAACAAATATGTTTTCAGCCTGGACTTAAACACAGAGACTGTGTCTGAGTCGCGAACACTAATTGGAAGGCTGTTCCATAACTGTGGGGCTTTGTAAGAGAAAGCTCTTCCCCTGCTGTAGCCTTCACTATTCCAGGTAACAACAAATATCCTGCACCTTTTGATCTAAGTAGGCATGGCAGATCATAGAAGACCAAAAGTTCACTCAGGTACTGTGGCGTGAGACCATTCAGTGCTTTATAAGTCAGTAGTAGTATTTTATATTCAATGTGAAATTTTACTGTTAGCCAATGCAGTGTTGATAAGATCGGGGTGATGTGGTCGTATCTTCTGGTTCTAGTTAGGACTCTAGCAGTTGCATTCTGGACTTCACTGGAGTTTGTTTATGCACCTACTGGAACATCCAGACAGTAAGGCATTACAGTAATCTAGTCTAGAGGTGACGAAAGCATGAACTAATATTTCTGCATCATGTAGTGACAATATATTTCTTATCTTAGAAATATTTCTCAGATGAAAGAAGGCTATCCTAGTAATATTATCTACATGAGCATCAAATCATAGACTGGAGTCAAAAATCATACCATGGTCTTTTACTGCTGCACATGACGAAACAGAAAGTCCATCCAGAGTTAGTATGTAATCAGAAAGATTACTTCTAGCTGTATGTGGTCCTAGTACAAGTACTTCTGTCTTATCAGAATTAAGTAAGAGGAAGTTAATAAGCATCCAGTGTCTAATGTCCTTTACACATTCCTCAAATTTATTAAGCTGCTGTCTGTCCTAAGGCTTCTCTGAAACATACAACTGTGTATCATCAGCATAACAGTGGAAGCTAATTCCATATTTATGAATAATTTGACCTAGAGGTAGCATATATAAAGTAAAAAGCAGTGGGCCTAAAACAGAACCTTGTGGAACAACAAACTTTACCTCAGTATGCATAGAGAACTCTCCATTTACATCTACGAACTGATAACAATTGGTATTATAAGACCTGAAGCAGGAGAGGACCATTCCCTTAATGCCAACATTTTCTAGTCTATCAAGGAGAATATTATGATCTATAGTATCAAAAGCTGCACTAAGGTCAAGCAACACAAGCAATGAGATACAATCCTGATCAGAGGCCAGTAGTAGGTCATTTACTACTTTAATTAATGATGTCTCTGTGCTATGATGAGGTCTAAAAAGGGGAGATTTGATATAGGTCTATAGCTGGACAGTTGAGAGGGGTCAAGGTCAGGTTTTATAATCAGGGGTTTAATAACTGCTAATTTAAATGATTTAGGTATATAGCCAGTGCTAAGGGAAGAATTGATTATATTTAGAAGGGGTGTGATTACTTCTGGAATAATCTGCTTGACGAAACATGTAGGTAATGGATCCAGTATACAAGTTGATGATTGTGATGAAGAGATTAATGAAAGTTCAGTCTCCAAGGGGAGTGAAACATTCTACTCCTTGATCTGATATTGTTATATTATTATCTATAGGGTTAGTTATAAAACTGTCTGCTTTTAAATTAATAGCCTGAATTTTTTGTTTAATATTTTCACTTTTGCCAGTGAAAAGTTCATGAAATCGTCGCTGCTATATAATGATTGTGATTGTGTGCCTGTTTCTGTGGTGGTTTTATTCCTAGTTACTTTTGCTACAGTATCAAATAAGAATCTAGGATTATTTTCTATCTTTAATTAAGGTGGAGAGAGACTGATCTAACAGTACTAAGGGACTGTCTATAGTTCAGGAAGTTCTCTTTCCATGCTGTTTGAAATTCTACCAATTTGGTTTGACATCATTTACGTTCTGCTTGTCGAGTGGTCTGTTTTAAGGTGTGTGTATTGTGTGTGTGTGTGTGTGATGGTTATACCAGGGTGCTAGTTGATTCAATGTTTACAATGTCTGTTACACAAATAAGTGTTTACAATAGTCGACTTATACAAATGATTCGGTGTTTATAGTCAACTCAAGCAAAGAGTTAAATTCTTAGAAAGTTTGTGGAGTTGATTTACATACCCCCCCCCCCCCAAAAAAAAACCTTCAGTATTCTGAGTCGACTCACAGAATAAGCTCAGTGTCCCAGAAACAACTCAGTGTTCACTGCCATCTCAAACAAATGACTGACAGCTTAGACAAACAGCTTAGACAATTTGTGTCCACTTACTGAAATCACTGTGTTCAGAGTTGACTCAGTGTTCAAACAATTAACTGTTGTTACAGTCTGTGGTGTTAATTCACACAAATGACTCAGTGTTCAGACTTGACTCATACAAACGACTCTCTGTTCAAATGACTCAGAATTTTAAATCCTACTCTTTTACATTTGAACTGAGAGTAAAGTTTGAAGTGTGTGTTTGTGTCTATATGTATGTGTGTGTGTGTGTGTGTGTGTGTGTGTGTGTGTGTGTGTGTGTGTGTGTGTGTGTGTGTGTGTGTGTGTGTGTTACCCGTGTCGAAGGCCATCCCAAAGCAGGTGGTGAATCCGGTAATAGCGAGGATGTCATCAAAGCTTCCTGATGCCATGAGGAGTGACGGGATTCCCTTTTGAACCCCGAAACCATCAGCCTGCAGGAGCAGCATGGAGGGAACCACAACTGCAGGAGAGACGGCAGACAACACAAACCTGTACACACACACACACACACACACACAGTGCATGTATAGCTTTAATCAGATAAATAATAGACAAATATGGCAAATTGACACATTTATGATCTATAGCGTGTGTGTGTGTGCTACCCTAGAATAAAGCCCCAAATCCAAGGCAGGCCCATGAGGAAGTGAGATACCACAGCAACAGTACAAGCTTCAACAGTGCAGGGAATCACAGCCACCCTCACACACACTGCCTTCAGCTTTCTCAGAGCCTACACACACACACACACACACACACACACACACACACACACACTGCTTACAAAATCTGTCATCTGAAACAATAGAAGCCAGTGCTGTTAAATCTAAAACTGAAACTAAAATACATTAAAACATTAAAATAAAAATCCACTTTCATAAACATGAATTTCAAATGAAAATGAAAAATAATTTGTAAAAAAAATCTCAAATATAATTACACAGATACACTCCGTGTATACACTCCGAGCTTTCTCACAAAACAGACACACACACACACACACACACAAACATGTCACACGTGATGTACACACAGCAGGGTCCAGGCCGAGTCCAGCTCGGGTGAGGATGATGGCGAGAGCGATGTTGCGCAGTGATGAAGACCAGTTCTGATCGATAAACACAGCATCTTTCACATACGGGACATTACGCAGCACCAAACCCATCAGCAGCATGCCTAACACACACACACACACACACAGTGTTACACACACACACATACACACACCCAGTGTTACACGCACACACACACACACACACACACACACACACAATGCTACAGAAATATAACTCTATTTATGCACTATAGTATTTACAGGAGATGTGTGTAATGGTAGTTGATTAAATGTACACTGATTTTGTACCAGTTGATCAAGCATATTCTATATGCTCTGTTCTCTCTAGCCACCACTTTCCTTATTTGGTCATTGTTTCCTGTTCTCATGAACTATCAAAGTGATGGATTCACTGATGTGTTACACCATTGTTTTGGTTTGGTTACAACATCCTGTTCTTATTACCTCTCTCTGTCTCTCTGTTTCTCTCGCTGTCTATTCAAGTTCAAATAATTGTGGTGTTTGTGTGTGTGTGTGTGTGTGTGTGTGTGTGTGTGTGTGTGTGTGTGTGTGTGTGTGTGTGTGTGTGTGTGTGTGTGTGTGTGTGTGTGTGTGTGTGTGTGTGTGTGTGTGTGTTACCCAGCAGTGGTGGTATAGGGGGCAGGTTTGGCAGTGTAATGGCTCCCACCAGTTTCCCTCCACACACTGCACTCAGGAACAGAATCACCAAACCGAATATGTTGTGTCCCGGCTCACACTCCTCCGGCAACACCGTCCAACAAACACCAAACAGTAGCACAGCCAGCAGACCTACACAGACACACACAGACACACAGACACACACACACACACACACACACACACATAAATACACACACATAAATACACACATAAATACACACATAAACACACACACGAATACACACATAAATACACACACATATACACATAAATACACACACATACACACATAAATACACACACACATACACATACATAAATAAACACACAAATACACACAAATACACACACACACGCACACAAACATATACACACCTTTTGTGATGACAGAGGCAAGAAAACCTTGTGGTTTAGGGCAGGAACGAATTCGGCTGCAGCATCCTAAATCTGCAGAAGACATCTTCAACCTAAGACACACACACACACACACACACACACACACACACATACACACACACACGCACACATCACACTCACCTTAAAACACTCACATTAGCGCACTTACTTCAGCACGGTCAGAATAACACACCTGAATGAATACACTCAGGCTAACACACCTAAACACACACATTAACACCCACATTAACACACTCAGAATAATGTACTCAAATTAACACACACAGATTAACAGACACACCAATCAACACAGATTAACACACACAATAACACACACACAGATTAACACAGATTAACACACACAGATTAACACACACACAAATTAACACAGATTAACACACACATTAACACAAACACATTAACACAGATAAATTAACACACACACATTAACACACAAATTAACACAGATTAACACACTTACATTAACACACACAGATTAACACAGATTAACACACTCACATTAACACAGACACAGATTAACACAGATTAACACACTCACATTAACACACACAGATTAACACACACAAATTAACACAGATTTACACACACAAAAATTAACACACACATTACACACACAAATTAACACAAATTAACACACACACACACAAATTAACACACACACAGATTAACACACACACATTAACACAAATGAACACACACACACACACAAATTAACACACACACACACACACAGATTAACACACTAGGCTGTGTTACTCACTCAGGTTTCAGTGTGATGGTGCTCCTGCAAAACTCTTCCCTCAATCACTCTGTCAGGTCTCACACACACCAGCAGTTCCACCTCACGCTCTCTCTGACCGTTGAACTTCAGAGCCAAGCTAAATGATACGTGTGTGTGTGTGTGTGTGTGTGTGTGTGTTTATGTATGTGAGAGAGAGATAAATATAGGTGTATAAATCACCGGTGACGCTTCTGTTACTTCCTCATTTAAGCAAATTGCCGTAAAGTTTTTTTTCCAGGACACACACACACACACTGTCATGCATTACTATTATTATAGGGACATTTGGTTCTCATAAACAACTAAAAACCTGCACATACACACGCTCAGCATGTAAGGATGAATCATACGACAGTACAGGTGTTCTGTAAACTCATATTAGTGAAGACCCTTTATTATCACCCTGAGACAATAAGGTCATGCACACACACACACACACACACACACACACACACACACACACGAGCCCTCAGAAACTAAGAGAAACATCCCTCTGAAATTAAAATCTTAAGTGTGCACTTGGAAAACAACATTTGCGACGGCAGAGCTTTTGGGAGAGACATGGAGTGACACACAGACCATACGAGTGTGACTCAAACACTGATAACACGCACACACACACACACGCACGCACACACACACACACACACACACACACACATGTTTTTCTTATTGTCCTTGTGAGGAAATTCCACTGACATAATATTTAATGCAGATGTAATTAATGCTGTGCTGCCTCTAATTCTAGCCCTAACCTTAACCTCAGTAACCAAAACAAAACCTTTTGGCTCTTTGTTGTTGTTGTTGTTTTAATAAATTTGGCAGTTTTAGTAAAACAACAAAAAAAACAACAACAGTTTTCCTCCTAAGGACTTGCAAAATCTCCCCACAAAAAAGCATATCTATGTTCCCAGGACCCCCATATCTCCCACTTCTATGTTCTCAGATCTCCGTGTCCCCAAAATAAACTCTTACAGTCACATCTATTCGCTTATAAAACAACAATAATAACCAAAAGACAACCAAGAGTCAGACCTTCTGTAACTTCTGTGTTCAACAAAATGAGTGACGTTCGAAACAATCTAAACTAATGGTTCCTTCAGTGCAGAAAACTACCTACACTAGAGTAGGAACTAAATAGGTTTCTGGAACTACAGCCAGGAACCTTGGTCCTGGTTCCTTCAATGGAAAGACTTAAAGTTCTGACTTCCAGAGTTCCTCAGGTGCGTGTTCGATCAATACAATACACTGAAAATATCTATGAAAGAGTTCCTCAGGTCTCAGACACCCTTAGATGGCGACAAAATGACAGTTTCAAATCTATAAACAATTCATTTAATCAACACAATTTCAGGTACTACAATTATATAAATAATAATGCAATATCTAATATTAAAACTGAAAAAAGTTAGTCATTACACATAAAACACACTTACAGGGAAAGTCATTGATTAACCTGGAGAAGCTGAGGAAACCTGAGAAGCTTTAGAAATGATTAGCGCTAACTAACTGAAGCAGAAAAATCTCCCATGACTAGTTTAAATATTTCTAGACAAAAGATTGAAATCTGAAAACTTTAAGGTATATTTATCGGTAAAGTATGTCCCAACACATACACAAGCATAGAATCAGTGCACGCATGTAAAGCTTTTAATTATCACACTAGCAACTGTGAAACCAAGCATGACTAGCTAATGCTAACGTGGCAGTGGTGCTAGCTTTGGCCTACAGGTTGAACGTTTGTAAGTTCTTCAGTTATGCTTAATATTCAACTGCTTAGCAAGCATTAACATGTTTAATGTAAGCACCAAGATCTTTTAAACACGATTGCATTAAGCTATAGTTAAAGGAGGTAAAATTCTTTCTAATCTACTTTTAACAACATAACAATAAAGATTAAATAAAAATAAAAACTGCCTGAAGTTGAAGCTACGTAACTGACCCTGGGTACAACTCCCAACTAGGTTCCATATGAGGTTACACTTTGTACAGGAGGAACTCTTGCTCTGTGTGTGTGTGTGTGTGTGTGTGTGTGTGTGTGTGTGTGTGTGTGTGTGTGTGTGTGTGGTGGTTATTGTAAAGATAAAGAATTCTTGGATAATTGACGTTGTTCTTCACTTCGCTTTTCTTTTTTTCAACAGAAAGATGTCAGTGAAGTCTGGGAGGAAAGACAAGGCAAGGAGGAGAGAAAAGGAAAAAGGTGATTGTAAGAGTAACATCCCTTTTAAGGATTACAATATTTATTTTAAGGAATACTTACGGAGAGTAGCACTCCATCATGACCCCAGAGTTAAGATGATTAAGGTGACGAGGAACTCGAGGAGGAACTACATCAACTACCAGTGGATCTCAGCGCTTCACATTATCCTGCCCCACAGCTGTACTCTCTCAGTTCACCATAATATTTGAGTTTGCTGCCGCTTTCTTGTGTGTGTGTGTGTGTGTGTGTGTGTGTGTGTGTAGCAGAAGTCGTTTAGAATTTTAAAGCCTCAGGATGTCCTTTATCTCCAGGTGATAAATTGGTTTGGAGAAGCTCTTTTCTTTGGAACTTCCCTCAGAAAAGTGAATAAACGTTCCTGTCAGAAGACAGTTCTATAGCAGAGACTCGCAGCTCAGTAACTAATCTGAATAAAATGGAAAAGACCACAAACACTTCATGTTGGTGTACACTTCCTACAGAGTTCCAGCGGATATAAAAGCTCTACACACCCATGTGTGCTTCGGGTCGTGGTCCTGCTGAAATGTGAAGTTCCTTTCCATTTTCAGTTCACTAGCAGATGCCTGAAGGTTCTGCACTAAAATCAGCGGGTATTTGTAGATATTCATGATTCCATCCACATTGATAAAAAGTTCTGCCTGAAGAAAAGCAGCACTAAAGAGTGATGCTGCCACCACCATGCTTCACTGTGGAGATGGTGTTCTTTTGGTGATGTGCTTTTTTTTTTTGCATCAGACAAACCTTTTGTAAATATGGAGTTATTAATCTTTTTGGAATTGGTCTCATCGGACCAGAAAACATTTTTCCACACGGTTTACGGTGATTTAGCTGAGCTTGGATGTTTTTTGAGAGAAAGGGTTTCCGTCTAGCCGCCCCACCCCATCGCCCAGACATGTGAAGAATACGAGAGATTGAGAGTAACCAATACATGTCAGATGTTCCTGCAGATCCTTTAATGTTGCCGAAATTGAGGGTGGAAAAAGATCTGACGTGATTTACCTTGGAGCGTGTAGACTTTTTATTTCCATTGTAGGCGTCCTACAGAGTTCACTTTTCTCCCAGGACGTTCCCTGAGCGAGTGAAAGAACGCTCCGCTTCCATCAGCACACATGAAGATATGTTGAAGAGAACATTGCGAGTGTATTGCTATGAAATGTTCCGAGTTCAGTGGAACACAATGCTGCCAGCTAGTGAATTGTTAATCCTGTAAACGGATGTGGTGCTATTGTGCTTATCTACTGAACACTTCTGCTGTTTGTAAATCCACTTCATGTTTGACAGTTTTGAATAAACTCTAACGTGTTAAAGGTGTGTGTGTCATGGCGTGTTTGCGTCGGGTGGCAGCGTGGTCATGGCCGTGTTTACACCTGCGTTTAATGTGTTTAATTTCTGGATGTTTCTGCTGGAGGGCCAAGTGTGATGAACGGCACCATAAATTCTGCCAGCCTCAATGTTTACTACCCGTGCGTGCGCGTGTGTGTGTGTGTGTGTGTGCGTGTGTGTGAGAGAGAGAGGTGGTGAAGTGGTCGGATCTGGTCGTTTTTATTACACTGCACAGGACACAAAGTCACGGGACACGTCTGGGGAAGAATATTACTAACCATCACATCTCTGTCCCGTTTAGGTCAATAAGATATTTTAGAAAAAAGACACTTTTGACTTTTTAAGATCGTAATATCCTCAGAAATAATCCATCATCTTTTTAAGATTTGTTCCTGAAGTCTGAAAATAAAAAAGATCTCAGTAATGTAACATAAAAATACATTTTTTTTGCATTAATAATGAAATCCGGAAACATTCTTTATTTTTTGCCACGCTGGGGTTTTCAATCCATTTCCTAATAGAGAGTCTACAATCTACAGTGAAACTACAGTGAATCTACAGTGAATCTACAGTGAAACTACAGTGAATCTACAGTGAAACACGGGACATTTCTGCCTTGAAGTGTCTGACTTCATGTTATTTCTGCCATGCGCACGATCTGCATCTCAGTATGCATTCTGATGCGATCTTGCATCCTTGTGAACTCGTTCGACGTCATCGTCCACCACCGAAGTTCAATTCTGGTACATGTCCCTGTGAATGAGCTGTTACTATGGAAACGATAACGTGTTAGTCTCTCTGGGAGAACCGTTAAAGGTTCTATGTAGAACCTGATAAAGTTTCCCGTCAAAGCGCAGTCCAAGTAGGAAGCTTAGGGGTCTTTCCAAAGAACTACAGAAGGTCAGGACAGGATAGACTCAAATTCCATGAATTTTATTATTAAATCTAAAATTTAAAAAATGGCGAATAAACAGGAAGTGTTACAGATAGCATCAGATCCAACTATGTGTTCAGAGATTAATATTTATCAAATCTTAATATACATTTGCTACATTTTCCTATGATATTATACAAACATACAATTTACACACAATACTGCACTTGTGTGTATTCATAGATAGAAAACAGAACAACATGGCTAATTAGCAGTTAGCATTTATATGCTATAAACACATGACTGCTAGATTTATGTCAACAAATTCTAGTATTGAGGTCTAGTTAGTGCCCTAAACATAGGACATATGTTACCCATAATGCACTGTGAGCTGTGTGTGTGTGTGTGTGTGTGTGTGTGTGTGTGTGTGTGTGTGTTTAAATAAAGTGAAAAATAAAAATAGTTAATGAAATAAAGTGTAAAATGATAGCTCTGTTATATGGAACACATGAGCCAGGCTTTAGATGAGTGTGTATTTATCTAGAGTGCCAATCTCATATGCTAACTACTAACCTTTCATTAGCTGTTAGCTAACTAATAGGAAACAAGCTATAATCCTCTGTGACTTGTAGTTTCTTTATTATGTGCATTATGTCCAAGTTGCTTGCTTAAAAATGCTACTCAGAGCTAGCAGGCTAATCAAAGGCATCATTAACTAGAAATGTGATGCAGCGCTTTAGCAAAATCCGACACATCGACATTAATTTACACAATCGCTGAATAACAGAACAGAACTTCAGCACATAAATCATTCAGAAAGGTAATGTAGTTAAACACAGTAGGTAATTGTTAACTAGCTAACTTTTTTCGATTATTTTTTTACAGAGATTTTTTTTACAGAGATCGTCTAATTACCTACAAAATGTTTCACCATAACATTTAAACGTTTAAATAAAATGCCACTGGAAAAGAATACGTATTTTTTTGGTGTTAGACAATTGTTCGGTTTACCATCATGGCCGCCATGTGGCATCGCAGCGGGTAAAATAATCAACAGTCGTCAGCTACGTAAGCAGCTACACACGTACTTAAATGAAGAACACTAACTAGTCACAAATGTTATTTGCCTTGATATGTATATAAACCAGGCTAGCTGCGTAGCTGCGTTAGCTTTACTACAGTGTGTATGCAGTCATTAAACTCCTCAGAGAGAGAGAGATAAAGAGAGAGAGAGAGAGAGAGAGAGAGAGAGAAAGAGAGTGTAAAAAGAGAGAGAGAATGTAAAGAGAGAGTGTGTAAAGAGAGAGTGTGTAAAGAGAGAGAGAAATAGTGAGTAAAAAGACAGAGATAGTGTAAAGAGAGAGACAGAGAGAGTGAAAAAGAGATAGAGAATATAAAGAGAGAGATAGAGACAGAAAGAGAGAAAGAGATAGAGAATGTAAAGAGAGAGAGAGATAGAGACAGAAAGAGAGAAAGAGATAGAGAATGTAAAGAGAGAGAGAGAGAGAACGTAAAGAGAGAAAGAGAGAGAGAGAGAGAATGTAATGAGAGAGAGAGTGCAAGAGAGAGAGAATGTAAAGAGAGAGAGAGTGAGAGAGAGAATGTAAAGAGAGAGAGTGCAAGAGAGAGAGAATGTAAAGAGAGAGAGAGAGTGAGACAGAGAATGTAATGAGAGAGAGAGTGAGAGAGAGGATGTAAAGAGAGAGAGAGCAAGAGAGAGAGAATGTAAAGAGAGAGAGTGAGAGAGAGAATGTAAAGAGAGAGAGAGTGCAAGAGAGAGAGAATGTAGAGAGAGAGTGAGAGAGAGAATGTAAAGAGAGAGAGAGTGCAAGAGAGAGAGAATGTAAAGAGAGAGAGTGAGAGAGAATGTAAAGAGAGAGAGTGCAAGAGAGAGAATGTAAAGAGAGAGAGTGAGAGAGAGAATGTAAAGAGAGAGAGAGCAAGAGAGAGAATGTAAAGAGAGAGAGACAGAGAGAGAGAGAAAGAGAGAGAGAGAAAAAGAGAGAGAATGTAAAGAGAGAGAGAGAATGTAAAGAGAGAGAGACAGAGAGAGAGAAAGAGAGAAAGAGATAGAGAATGTAAAGAGAGAGAGAGAGAGAGAAAGAGAGAGAGAGAATGTAAAGTGAGACACACAGAGAGAGAGAGAGAGAGAGAGAGAGAGAGAGAGAGAGAGATTAAGACTCAACGGATGTAAGGAACATAAACACGGTGAGAATGAACAGAACCGAGTACAGACGAGTGTAAATCAGTCAACGCTGTTCTCTCTCTCTCTCTCTCTCTCTCTCTCTCTGGAGCACTATGTGCATTAGTGTATAAACGTACATAGTATTTCACTTTAATACAAAAACAAACTTCATTACAAAGATCCATGAGATTCATCCTCAGTTCGGTTTTGTTCAGTTTCGCTTTTCGGAGTGAAAGCGAGAGGTGTTTATGTGGAACACATACAGAGCTTTTACCAGCTGAAGGTTGAATTTGACATTCTTATGAAATATCTAAAAAACACACACCGTGTTTAAACATAGCATGGAGGGCCACTGGGATAAAAAAAAGTCCTGGGATAGAGATTTTAAATACTGTTTTTGCTGTACATCGACTAAAACGGTACAGGAAATAAAATAGCATAAAAAAACAATTAAAATAACAACAAATAACGTTCACAAACATCCCCATAGCAGCAGGAAAGAAAGAAAGAAAGAAAGAAAGAAAGTGATTATAGTGAGCGTGTGTTAGGGCTGTTACGTGTGTGTAGTTCCACTGAGTGAACCTGCTGATTGGTTGTTTTAACATGCATACTATGACATCATGCAATTTAAATTCCCCAAAATAAAGTTTCCACTTTAATCTAAAACTGTGTAAAGTTTATAAAAAAGCTATTTTTTAAAATAAAAAATGAGTGTGAACGAAGAAGAAGAAGAAGAAGAAGAAGAAGAAGAAGGACAGCACTGCACTCACCTCACACTCAGTAAAAAGGAAGAGGAAGTTATTTAACAGGAAGTAGAGTAACTTTTAGAGACCTTCCGAGTAATTCATCCTCGACTATACACATCACGAATTTTTGTCCGTAACCCCTCTGATTCTGGTGTCTGATTGGCCGAGAGGCGCACTAGGTTGGCGTGTTGTTTATAGCAGGGGTGTGCTGACAGCCATTCAGAGAGAGGCGGGTGGTGAGACGTGATTGGCTGCTGAGGCTGCTATGGCGACTGGCGGCGGAGCTCTTGCGGCGTGAGGAGTGTGAGGTGTGCGTGTCAACACTGGACTCCAGGCGGGTCACCACGAACAGACTGCTTTGACGGTTCCTCTGGAATCGGGCCGATTTCAGCTCCAGCTCATCCAGGTGAGACACGGTGATGAAGGGACACCAGCGGAACACTTGCTTAAAACCTGCGCGGAACCTTCAACAGCAACGGAACACAGACAGAACACAGAACACCAGGGAATCAGAACACCGGGGAACCAGAACACCACATCAGAACAGAAAACTAATACAACGAGGCAATTCATATTAGCTTTAAACTGGAATAAATTACATTTATATTTCAATAAATAAAAACTTACAATTTAAGATTTACATTTAAAACATTAAGTAAATTAAGTAACTGTAATGAAGGTAAATTCTGAGAACTCGTGAGTGATTACTGAGGACCTGAATGACATGAATATCCGACAGTTTACAGAACCTGCAACTTTTATTAAAAAAACTAAGGATCATTCCATATCATTTTTTTAATGATTACCTCAAAGTATCGTCACTGCAAAACCACCTTTTTTATTTTACTTGGTTTAACTATGACGGCCATCTTTGTGTCATTGCACACAACACATTTTGATTATACAGCTGTTTACAGAAACCTCAACATCTCGGCTCAGGATGGTCCTAGCTCCTTGGATCTCTAGAGCGCGTTACGAGGTACATGGACATGTATAAACATTTTGCACATTCTTGTTCCTTAGACATAGAACTTAAATCCAAACGTAAAGCTCATGATCGCTCACAGTTCCTCTTTTAGGGTCAATTTATAACGGGAAGGGTTTGAGTCTCAGTCTTAATTTTTTAGGGGGTACCTGGGTAAGTATAGTGTGCATGCAGAACATTTTTTTTCTATTATTTTTTTTTATGTGGGTGAGAAACTGCTTTTTGTAAAAATTCCCCTCACTTTCAGGTTGAATATCTCTGGTGGGGGATCAGATATGAACCTGAACTTTTCTCAGAAATAAGTCCTCTATAGTAGCATTCTGCTATAAAAATGCTGTAATGAATGTGCAAACATGTCCATGTACCTCGCTCTAGAGATCCGTTTTTGTTCCAAGGAGCTAGGACCATCCTGATATTGAGGTTTACATAAACAGCTGTATAACCAAAATTTGTTGTATGCCATGACACAAAGATGGCCGTCATAGTTAAACCAAGTAAAATCAAATAATTTTAAAAACTAGTGGTTTTCAAAGATAATACATCTAGATAATCTCTCCAAAAAATAGGAAAACTAAAAATGGTCAAACAACCAACTTTACAATTATTGGACCACTTGAGATGGACTGACCCCCAAGAGCTGAAAGGTGGGTGTGTGTGTGTGTGTGTGTGTGTGTGTGTGTGTGTGTGTGTGTGCATGTGTGTGTGTGTGTGAAAGAGAGAGAGAGAGAGACCTGCTGTTCAGGCAGCAGTAGATGATGGGGTTGTAGAGGGTGGAGCTCATGGCCAGCCACAGCACTGCCAGATAAACCTGCTGGATGAATTTCCACTTTCTGATGTTGGCGTAAAGACCTGTGATGATGAAATAGACGTGATACGGCAACCAGCACAGAGCGAAGGTCACCACCACCACCATCATCATCTTCACCACCTACACACACACACACACACACACACACACAGAATGTAAATGTTTTGTACTTGTGAGAACTATGAAATGTGATAGCCTTGTGAGGAAAACACACACACACACCTTGCGCTTTGCCTGTAGCTGCTCCAGGTAGTTGTCAGAGGAATTTCCCGGCATGCCGCCGCCCCACAGTGTGACTCCAACCACGCTGTATGTGAACGCCATCACCATTAGGGGCAGCAGATACACCAGCAAGGCTACGATGATATGGTACCTGCATCTCTCACCCACACACACACACACACATACACACATACACACACATACGTACACACACACACACACACACACACACACACGTACACGCACATACACACACATACACACATATACACACACACATACACACACAATTAATTTAACAGATGTTTATACACACTACACAAAACACAATAATTAATATAGGACAGAAACACTGGAAAATGAAACTCGGGGAACAAAACAGATTTGATGAGAGTGTTAACACGTGAATGATTAGAGCACATGTACGTGTGTGTGTTTGTATATGTGTGTGTGTTTGTATATATGTGTGTGTGTATATGTGTGTGTGTGTGTGCGCGTTTGTATATGTGTGTTTGTGTGTGTGTGTATATGTGTGTTTGTATATCAGTGTGTGTGTGTGTGCGTTTGTATGTGTGTGTGTGTACGTGTGTTTGTATATGTGTGTGTTTGTAAATGTGTGTTTGTATATATGTGTGTGTGTGTGTGTGTGTGTGTGTAGTACATCAATTCATAATTGTGGAGTCTCGGCCAGGCCACATAACACAGTGTCCTATTGCGAATGGCTTTGGTGTTTGAATAGAAGCTCAGCGGGAAGGCCAGCACCACCGCCGCTCCCCACACACACGCGATCACCACTCTAGTTAACGTGGCTGAGAAACGCGGCTTCAGTGGGTGGATGATCGCCATGTACCTGAACAGAAAGGAAATGACATCACTCAGCAAGTTTCCATTCAGAATTTTAAGGATAAAGGTAAAGTGTGACTGTAGCACAGGCAGTGTTACTATTAGCAAGCAGTGTTACGTAGCAGATATCTGTGACATGATCATTATCCGCCTTGCTGTGACATCATCATTATGACGCCTCGCGCTGTGACATCATCATTATCCGCCTCGCTGTGACATCATCATTATCCGCCTTGCAGTAGTGTAACGTTAATAATAAGAGAATTATTTCAGATTCAGTTATGGTTACAGAGATATATCATCCTCTGTTCTCTCGCCTCGTTTCACAGATGTCTGCTCCTGACTGTAATAACTCTCAGAAGTGAAACTCACTCATAAATGTATTCTTTAATAAAGATTTGTGTATTTTATCATCATTTATTACAGAGAGAGAGGCAGCTCCAGCTTCTCTCTGAGGATCAGCAGTGTTGAGTTCAGTGACTACTATTATTCATCCCTCATCCAACATCATCAACTTCTCCCTCACAATCCAGTATTACACACCAACAATGTGCCAGAAAACTTAATAATATAACAATAATAATAATATCATCACCATCATTATTATCATTATCATCATCATCATCATTATTATTATAATTATTATTATTATTATTATTAATTATTATTATCAATACCATTGCCATTATTATTATCATTATTAATATTATCATTATTTTTATTACCATTTTATTATTATTATTATTTATAACTATTTATTATTATTATTATTATTATTATTATTATTATTATTATTATAGCATCTTTCACACATTTACATTGTAGCTCAACATATGAAAAACATCCCTCGGTGTGTGTGTGTGTGTGTTTAAGGTAAGTGTTCCCCATTCCTACCATCCTACAGCTGGAGTTCATCTTAAAGTACACACTGACACACACACTCACTCACTCACACACACACACCGCACACACGCACCGCACACACGCACACTTAGAAACAATGGAAAGAATGGTCACACAATAATCCTCTGCACTCAGTCATTCTTTGTGTGTGTATATGTGTGTGTGTGTGTGTGAGTGAGTGGGTGAGTGTTAGAGTGAGTGAGTGAGTGAGTGTGTGTGTGTGTGTGTGTGTGTGTGTGTGTGAGAGAGCGAGAGTGAGTGAGTGAGTGAGTGAGTGTGTGTGTGTGTGTGTGTGTGTGTGTGTGTGTGTGTGTGTGAGAGAGAGAGAGAGAGAGAGAGAGAGAGAGAGAGTGTCTCTGTTTTCTCCCTCAGGAGTTGTCTTACTTGTATTTTGATGATACCCAGAGAGCAGCACTGTCTGCTGTCTTAGCATATCTGTGTGTGTGCGCGTGTGTGTGTGTGTGCGTGTGTGTGTGTGTGCGTGCGTGTGTGTGTGTGTGTGTAAATTATTATAACATGTTTTTGACACACACACACACACAGAACACACTATATGTCACTTTGGATAAACTTGTATATTTACATAAACTTACATAATAATAAATATCTGACTTTAATATCTGCAGAAGTAATAAATAAGCAGAGATTTATCAATGATTTTTTTAATGTGGAGCGTGCACTTTACATGCCCCCGTGAATAAGCTGTTACCATAGAAACCATAACGTACTACAGCGTGAGCGTTAATATAAACCTGTGCTATTGTCAGAGCTGCTGTTATAGAAAACTAATCAACACCTTCTGACAATATACACTACACCACACTACACTACACCACACCACACTACACTTACACTACACTACACTACACTAACACTACACCACACTACACTTACACCACACTACACCACACTAACACCACACCAACACTACACCACACCACACTACACTACACTACACCACACCACACCACACTACAACACACTACACTACACCACACCACACTACACTAACACTACACCACACTACACTTACACCACACTACACTTACACTACACTACACCACACTAACACCACACCAACACTACACCACACCACACTACACTTACACTACACTACACTTACACCACACTACACTACACCACACCACACTACACTAACACCACACCAACACTACAACACACCACACTACACTTACACTACACTACACCACACCACACCACACTACACTTACACCACACTATACTACACCACACCAACACCACACCACACTACACTTACACTACACCACACCACACTATACCACACTACACCACACAACAGTTACACTACACCACACTACACTTACACTACACCACACCACACTACACCACACCACACTACACTTACACGACACTACACTACACCACACTACACTACACCACACTACACTTACACTACACCACACCACACCACACCACACTTACACTACAGTACTCCACACCACACTACACTACACCACACCACACTTTACTACACTACACTTACACTACACTACACTTACACTACACCACTGAATTTATTTTAAGGTTCTACGTGTTTTTAATGTCCAGAGGTTTGGATTCAGTTCCACTAACCAGAGCAGTTCTAAACAGTAGAACTGCTCTCTTAGAACATTAAAATGGTTCTGCAAATGTTTTACATTAGGACATTCTACTGTACTTTAAACCCTCCTCTGTTTTCTAACAGGTTCTACTCTCACACAAGTTCTGTTTATATACAACCTTAATGTTCTCTGACAGGGACAAACTAAAGCAAAGATCCCACACAGCTCTCTCTCTCTCTGTGTTTCTCTCGCTCTGTCTCTCTCTGTGTGTGTGTGTCTCTGTCTCTCTCTCCCTGTCTCTCTCTCTCTCTCTGTGTCTCTCGCTCTGTCTCTCTCTCTCTCTCCCCCTGTCTCTGTGTGTCTCTCTGTCTCTCACTCTGTCTCTCTCTCTCCCTGGCTCTGTGTGTCTCTCTCTCTGTGTGTGTGTCTCTCTCTCTCTCCCTGTCTCACTCTCTCTATATCTCACTCTTTCTCTCTCTCTGTCTATCTCTCGCCCTGTCTCTGTGTCTCTCTCTGTCTCTGTGTGTGTGTGTGTGTCTCTCTAGCTCTGTCTCTCTCTCTCTCTCCCTGTCTCTGTGTCTCTCTCTCTCTGTGTGTGTCTCTCTCTCCCTGTCTCTGTGTCTCTCCCTCTCTCTCTCTCTCTCTGTGTTTCTCGCTTTGTCTCTCTCTCTCTCTGTGTCTGTCTCTCTCTCTCTATCTATCTCTCTCCCTGTCTCTGTATCTCATCATATATATATACACACACATATACAGTGCATCCGGAACGTATTCACAGCGCTTCACTTTTCCCACATTTTGTTATGTTACAGTCTTTTCCAAAATGGATTAAATTCATTATTTTCCTCAAAATTCTACAAACAATACCCCATAATGGCAACATGAAAGAAGTTTGTTTGTAATCTTTGCAAATTTATTAAAAATAAAAAACAAAAAAAAAGCGCATGTACATAAGTATTCACAGCTTTTGCTCAATACTTTGTTGAAGCACCTTTGGCACCAATTACAGCCTCAAGTCTTTATGAGTATGATGCTACAAGCTTGGCACACCTAGTTTTGGGCAGTTTCTCCCATTCTTCTTTGCAGGACCTCTCAAGCTCCATCAGGATGGATGGGGAGCGTCGGTGCACAGCCATTTTCAGATCTCTCCAGAGATGTTCAATCAGGTTCAAGTCTGGGCTCTGGCTGGGACACTCAACACATTCACAGAGTTGTCCTGTAGCCACTCCTTTGTTATCTTGGCTGTGTGCTTAGGGTCGTTGTCCTGTTGGAAGATAAACCTTCACCCCAGTCTGAGGTCCAGAGCACTCTGGAGCAGGTTTTCATCAAGGATGTCTCTGTACATTGCTGCATTCATCTTTCCCTTGATCCTGACTAGTCTCCCAGTTCCTGCCACTGAAAAACATCCCCACAGCACGATGCTGTCACCACCATGCTTCACTGTAGGGATGGTATTGTCCAGGTGATGACTGGTGCCGGGTTTCCTCCAGACATGACGCTTGCCATTCAGGCCAAAGAGTTCAATCTTTGTCTTGGTCTTGGTCTGAGAGTCCTTCAGGTGCCTTTTGGCAAACTCCAGGTGGGCTGTCATGTGCCTTTTACTGAGGAGTGGCTTCCGTCTGGCCACTCAACCATACAGGCCTGATTGGTGGAGTGCTGCAGAGATGGGTGTTCTTCTGGAAGGTTCTCCTCTCTCCACAGAGACACGCTGGAGCTCTGTCAGAGTGACCATCGTGTTTTTTGGTCACCTCCCTGAGTAAGGCCCTTCTCCCCCGATCGCTCAGTCTGGCCGGGCGGCCAGCTCTAGGAAGAGTCCTGGTGGTTCCAAACTTCTTCCATTTACGGATGATGGAGGCCACTGTGCTCATTGGGACCTTCAATGCTGCAGAAATGTTTCTGTACCCTTCCCCAGATCTGTGCCTCGATACAATCATGTCTCGGAGGTCTACAGACAGTTCCTTGGACTTCATGGTTTGGTTTGTGCTCTGACCTGCATTGTTAACTGTGGGACCTTATATAGACAGGTGTGTGCCTTTCCAAATCATGTCAAATCAATTGAATTTCCCACAGCTGGACTCCGATCGAGTTGTAGAAACATCTCAAGGATGATCAGTGAAAACAGGATGCACCTGAGCTCAATTTTGAGTGTCATGGGAAAGGCTGTGAATACTTATGTACATGTGCTTTTTTTTGCTCTTTATTTTTAATAAATTTGCAAAGATTTCAAACAAACTTTTTTCACGTTGTCATTATGGGGTATTGTTTGTAGAATTTTGAGGGAAATAATGAATTTAATCCATATTGGAATAAGGCTGTAACATAACAAAATGTGGAACAAGTGAAGCGCTGTGAATACTTTCTGGATGCACTGTGTATATACACACACACACACACACACACACACACACACACACATATATATATATATATATATATATATATATATATATATATATATATATATATATATATACACACACATATATATATATATATATATATATATATATACATATATATATATATATATATATACACATACATACAGTATCTCACAAAAGTGAGTACACCCCTCACATACTCACTTTTGTGAGATACTGTATATACATATATACATATATACACATATATATACAGTATCTCACAAAAGTGAGTACACCCCTCACATTTTTGTAAATATTTGATTATATCTTTTAATGTGACAACACTGAAGAAATGACACTTCGCTACAATGTAAAGTAGTGAGTGTATAGCTTGTGCAACAGTGTAAATTTGCTGTCCCCTCAAAATAACTCAAGACACAGCCATTAATGTCTAAACCGCTGGCAACAAAAGTGAGTACACCCCTAAGTGAAAATGTCCAAATTGGGCCCAATTAGCCATTTTCCCTCCCTGTTGTCATGTGACTGTTTAGTGTTACAAGGTCTCAGGTGTGAATGGGGAGCAGGTGTGTTAAATTTGGTGTCATCGCTCTCACACTCCCTCATACTGGTCACTGGAAGTTCAACATGGCACCTCATGGCAAAGAACTCTCTGAGGATCTGAAAAAAAAAATTCTTGCTCTACATAAAGATGACCTAGGCTATAAGAAGATTACCAAGACCCTGACACTGAGCTGCAGCATGGTGGCCAAGACCATACAGTGGTTTAACAGGACAGGTTCCACTCAGTTCAGGCCTCGCCATGGTCGACCAAAGAAGTTGAGTGCACGTGTTCAGCGTCATATCCAGAGTTTGTCTTTGGGAAATACACGTATGAGTGCTGCCAGCATTGCTGCAGAGGTTGAAGGGGTGGGGGGTCAGGCTGTCAGTGCTCAGACCATACGCCGCACACCGCATCAAATTGGTCTGCATGGCTGTCGTCCCAGAAGGAAGCCTCTTCTAAAGATGATGCACAAGGAAGCCCGCAAACAGTTTGCTGAAGACAAGCAGACTAAGGACATGGATTACTGGAACCATGTCCTGTGGTCTGATGAGACCAAGATAAACTTATTTGGTTCAGATGGTGTCAAGCGTGTGTGGTGGCAACCAGGTGAGGAGTACAAAGACAAGTGTGTCTTGCCTACAGTCAAGCATGGTGGTGGGAGTGTCATGGTCTGGGGCTGCATGAGTGCTGCCGGCACTGGGGAGCTACAGTTCACTGAGGGAACCATAAATGCCAACACGTACTGTGACATACTGAAGCAGAGCATGATCAATATGCAGTATTCCAGCATGATAACGACCCAAACACACCTCCAAGACGACCACTGCCTTGCTAAAGAAGCTGAGGGTGAAGGTGATGGACTGGCCAAGCATGTCTCCAGACCTAAACCCTATTGAGCATCTGTGGGGCATCCTCAAACGGAAGGTGGAGGAGCACAAGGTCTCTAACATCCACCAGCTCCGTGATGTCGTCATGGAGGAGTGGAAGAGGACTCCAGTGGCAACCTGAGAAGCTCTGGTGAACTCCATGCCCAAGAGGGTTAAGGCAGTGCTGGAAAATAATGGTGGCCACACAAAATATTGACACTTTGGGCCCAATTTGGACATTTTCACTTAGGGGTGTACTCACTTTTGTTGCTAGCGGTTGAGACATTAATGGCTGTGTGTTGCGTTATTTTGAGGGGACAGCAAATTTACACTGTTACACAAGCTGTACACTCACTACTTTACAATGTAGCAAAGTGTCATTTCTTCAGTGTTGTCACATGAAAAGATATAATCAAATATTTACAAAAATGTGAGGGGTGTACTCACTTTTGTGAGATACTGTATATGTATATATATGTGTATATATATATATATATATATATATATATATATATATATATATATATATATATATATATATACTATTTGATCATGATCCTCCATCATAAAACAAACTGGCCAGCTTCCTCTTGACTGTGCTTTACAGTTCTCAATGGTTCCCATACCACATGTTCAGATATATGGGTTCCTCAAGGGACAGGACAGGGAGAAGGGTTCTTCAGTTTATAAACAGGTTCTAGTCCAAACTCTCTCTGTAAAGGAAAACCCTCTGTTGTGTGGATCTGCTTAGAACCTTCAAGTGTTCCTCCAGAGTGAAGAAACCAAATAACTCTGTTTTTCTTCCGAAACACTAAAAGTGTCTCAGGTGTAACTGAGTGAAGTTCAGTCCCGGACTGGGCATCGGGAGCAGCGGGAGAACTCCCAGGGGCCTGACGACTGATTTGGCCCGCTGCCCTACTTGTGTTCACTAATCAAGTTTTAACCACAGCTTACCTACTAGAAAACATTAGCAGTGTTACTACCATCACTCAAAATATACTGAAGGACAGCGTAATCTACTCTATAGTTATAATACGAAGTCATTTAACAGACAAAT
Source organism: Ictalurus furcatus (assembly GCF_023375685.1). Lineage (NCBI taxonomy): Eukaryota > Metazoa > Chordata > Actinopteri > Siluriformes > Ictaluridae > Ictalurus > Ictalurus furcatus. Next base: position 8,679,499 of record NC_071269.1, read on the forward strand.
ATCCAGCGTACAGGACATTTAAGGAGCCCTCCATGTTGTTATTTTACATGTTGAAATTACACATACAGCTAGGGCAAGCAACAACAACAACAACAACAATAAACACTTTCCCAGGCTATGAGTCATAAAAGGCAACATCATGTTCAATATTAGGATTTTTCTAAAGAGATATTGTCCTGATGTTTTCCTCCTATTTTTCCCAGTAAGGTGGAGAGAGTTCACCTGGTGCTAGCTCTCTGCAGCGCTCACACTTCAGGGTCCACCTGAGATGACCGGTAGAGCTCAGAGAAGAGGAATTAAACATGCTTTAATATATTTGTATAAAATACAGCATGGTTAAATCTCAGGTACTGTAAGTATTTGTTTCTCAAAAAAAAAAACCCAAAAAAAACAAACACCACTGCCGTAACATGATGCTTTAATTTTAAGTAACAGAAATTTCGATTCTGTTCTCAGAAATTTACAGTGAGCTTAAAAAATGGTTAACAAGTTTTCCAACAATGTGGAGACAGTTCTCTTCACAGCAGTAGACCTGGTAAAGACGTGATGGGTACATGAACAATGGCAAAAAAAATAAAGGAGTGTATTTAGTTTACCTCTCTCCTGTATTTAATGTACTTCTGTGAGTAAAAAGTAGAGAGTTACTGCAGCTTTGCACTGCTGGTGTTTATTAAATGCTTGGCAGACCCGTGTACGCTGAGATATAGATCAGGACTGATTCAGTATCTCTAGGGTTCTTGTTGATGTTTTTATGTGATGTCCAGACTGTGTGTCATCAAATGAATTTAGGAAAGAAGAAACAGGAGGGTCAGTGATTTCAGAATTTTGTTGTGGGTGTACGAAGCGGCCTGAAATGATGTCCCAGTCCGGCCCTGCTACAGTGTGCGTGTGTGTGTATACGGGCGCGTGCCACACACCTGTCCACGGCGATGGCGGTCATGGAGTAGATGCTGGCGAACACGGCGGTCACCGGGAAGAAGTTGTGGAACTTGCAGTACGCGTCCCCGAAGTACCAGTCCCCGTGCGCCGCATACACGAAGTTGACCGGAGTGTTGAGCGCCGCCATGGACGCGTCCGACACCGCCAGGTTCAGCAGGAAGTAGTTGGTGACCGTCCGCATGCGCTTGTGCGCCACGATTATCCAGATCACCACCAGGTTCCCGAACACTGCCACCAGCACCACGCAGCTGTATGCCAGCGACCACAGAGCCACGCGCCACGGCGGCTGCGCGAACTGGTTGGTGAAGTTAGTGGAGGGGAGAAGCGACGCGTTATTCATTATTCACACCAAACTATACATAAAAACATAAAAACAAACAAACAACTCAGCTTCTCTGATTACAGATCGCGCGGAGCTGAGATCACGTGCTGCCTCTCTCTCCTTCACACACACACACACACACACACACTCCCGGTCTGCTCCCGGTGAAGGCGCGACAGTCGCGCGCTCCCGCATCACGGCGCAGGACAGGTCTGCGTCCTAAACCACTCACACACTACTGTACTACATAGTGCACTAGATTAGTTCCCTCACTCATTAAGACGCGTGGTGTTGGGCTGAAGCTGCTAAAGAGTTCACACATTCAGAGACAGTGTCAAAACACATCATCATCTTCATCTTCTCATATTCATCATCACCACCAACACCACCACCACCATCATCATCATCCTCATCACCATCAACATTATCATCTTCTCATATTCATCATCATCATCATCACCACCAACACCACCACCACCACCACCATCATCATCATCTTCATCATCTTCTCATATTCATCATCATCATCACCACCAACACCACCATCATCATCATCATCATCTTCTCATATTCATCATCATCACCACCAACACCAACACCACCACCATCATCATCATCATCTTCTCATATTCATCATCACCACCAACACCAACACCACCACCACCACCATCATCATCTTCATCATCATCATCACCCACACCATCATCAACACCACCATCATCATTATTATTATCATCATCATCATCATCTTCTTCATCATCATCATCACCAACACCATCATCATCATTATTATCATCATCATCATCATCCCCATCATCATCAACATCATCATCATCATCTTCTCATATTAATCATCAGGGTAACTTCTAAGCAACTAAAGGCCTCTCTCACATTTTCCTCAATAAATAAATGATCAAGTATAATATTTTTGTTTCATTTGTTTAATTGGGTTCTGTTTATCTACTGTTAGGACTTGTGTGAAAATCTGATGTTGTTTTAGATAATATTTATGCAGAAATGTAGAAAATTCTAAAGGGTTCACAAACTTTCAAGCACCACTGTACATATTAACACAGTATTTGGATTCTGTGAGTTGGACAGGTTTAGAAATAAAAAGAAATATTTACTATGTTAAATAAATCAGTTTTTTTTTACACAGAAGGATTCTTTGGCTATAACAGTCCTCAAAATCAGATTTGTTGGCAGATAAAACTTTCTCACTTTTCACCCAACTATTTTTAGGTTTTGGTGTATATTTCTGTTCAAATGTTTTGAGCACCACTGTGTAATCCAGTTTATTTACAAATAAACAAATCAAACGAGTCTGAAGACGATCCACTAGCTAACCAGCCACTGGACAGATGATTAATGTTAGAGCACTAGCGCTAATGTTTCTTCAGTAAAGGAGTGTTTACATTTTTCCAAACCCATCCACCAGGTTCCTTCTGGCTACATCACTGCTACCAACAACAGTCTCTGTCTCTGTCACACATAGAGAAATGGTGAGAAACTGTTGCACTGCTGCCCCCTTGTGGATTGATCATAAACCACACAAGTATTTACAGCTCAACATTAAGAAGATATTAAGAGTTTATATCGATGCTCATGCTGTCATTATGTTTATGATACTTTAACATACAATTTCAGGGGAATTCGTAACACAATATTATAGGACACAAAACAGTGACACACAAAGAATGACATAATAATAGTAATAATAATAATAATAATAATAATAATAAGCACTTTTGTGAGGCTTATTCTGAAGATGACGTGTGCCAAATTTGTTGATGATTGGATAAAATTTGTAGGAGTAGCAGCAAATTTTTTTGGGACAAATTCCAAGATGGTGAAAATTCTAATTAGGTGGAAATTGACATCATAGGCAGTGTCAAACTTGTCTTGAATACAGGGAATCCAGGGATGCCTGGCTTTAAAATTTTGGACACACACTTCAAAAGTTATGACAATAAATGTACTTCCAAATTAGGGCCAAATTTGACCCGATGGTGGTGCTAGAGCGTTGGCAACACTTGGCCCAAATTTGCTCAGAATGTTCCTTAGATCCTACCCAATCAGTATGCCAAATTTCACAACTTTTTACCAGATGGTTATATGGGCTGCCATAGACAGAAGAAGAAGAAGAAGAAGAAGAAGAAGAAGAAGAAGAGGAAGAAATATAGGTGCAAGCAGCAATTAAGGGGCCAAGCACAAAGAGGCTAAATGAGAAGCTATACAAGCATGGCAGGGAGCATCAAGACCAACTGTAAATAAATAAATAAATAAATAAATAAATAAAATAATAATAATCTTTTTTAAAAAGAGCAATTTTAGACATTTGTATATGATTTTAGGCAATAAATCGTTACATGATTTAATTGCTGATCATGTTTAACCTATAGGTGGCACTGTCACCAAATTGATGTGGTGTGGTGAGGGTGGGGTGTCAATACCACACACACACAAAGTTTGGCGTGAATATGCCAAAGTGTTGCAGAGATACAGCATCAGATTCAGTTTGGCATCATGCCATCATTTTTGTTGGTGTGTTAAATGAGAATAGTTTGGCTTATTAAAAAGCTTTTGATAACTTTTGGCTGCCATGGTCTGAAGATGATCTGAATCGAAATGTTGAAAATTGGTTCAATGGTCAAGGAGGAGTTCGAAAAAGTAGGTTTTCAACAAAATTCAAAATGCCAGACAGCAAGTTTGACCGACTCTGGCATAATTGGTTTCGTTGTTCTCGGCATGACTCACGGAATCGATCAAGACCACTTTCATTACAATAGGCAAAATTATTCCAACAATATTGGCCTTTATAAAAATTTCATAATGCTTTTTCACCACAAGGTGGCGCTGTCTCAAAACTACTTGAGTACCTTCCGGGCATGGTGACAATGATACCTCAATGCGTTCGTAAAATATAGCATTTTACTACAAAATTCAAAATGGCCGATGCTCAAAATGGCCAACATGGGAAAAGTGGGTACCATTCGACTTGTCTCATGATTTTTGATCAAACTGTTCAGAAGTTATAAGCAAAATTAGCCACTTTTCATATCTCGTGACCACTAGGTGGCACTGCGCCGAAACTTAGCCCTTATCGGGTTCAAAAGTTATTAGCAAAAACATGAGTGCAATTTTGAGCTGTTGGTGGTGCTAGAGGGTTTGAGATCAAGTCCAAAATTGCTCTGGTTAATGTTGAGACTGTCCTCTATCTGTGTGCCAAATATCATAACTTTCTCGCAAGCGGTTCTATGACTGCCATAGGCTCAACAGCAGAAGAAGAAGAACACTAACAAAAACAATAGGTGCCTATGTTCACCTTCGGTGCTTGTGATAATAATAATAATAATAATAATAATAATAATAATAATAATAATAATAGGGTTTGGAATATTAATTAAATCAATATTAAAAAATATAAATGATTTACTTACAGTACATCATCTCACTGTCAGTGGAAAGGATCTTGGCATTTGACCTCACAACCTTTTGCATTTGAACAGAACTGTAATGACTCAGATACCGCAGCCAAACAATTTTTGGGCATTATATAAAACACTTCAAATAGCAACTAAAAATTGACGTCTATGAAAATAAAAGAGTTAAATAAGACCAGAAAAATGCTTCTGTGTTGACAGGGTTTTAATTCGGAAATACAAATCCACTGTGTTTTCATTTTTTAAACATGGTTTACATAAACATTACTGGTGTATATCTCTAAACAGTGCCGTACATGTGAAATAATACATCATTAAAAATACAGAAACTTATATTTCACACTTTCACCAGGTTCATGTGCACACATAGAAAAGCAGTAGAAAAATAGTTTTAAAAAAATTACAAAACACAACATCTTGGACGGAATGTTGCATTAAAACCCCGAAGCACTGATCTATAAGTGTACATGATACACACACACACACACACACACACACACACACTCAAACTCACACTCACACAAACACTTGTACAAATACACTTGTGAGTTCCTGCTTGTTACTGTAACTAAATCTCTTTTGTATAGTTTAAAGAATAAAACTAAATGTAGCTATTAATTTTACCATGATGTCGTAAACTTGAAAGTATAAGACATATATGTGTAGCTATATATAAATGTAAAAATTATAACTAGAACATGCTTATAAAATTAAATTTATCTGACATATAGTTATAAATTTAGCTATAAATTTAAATTTATATTCATATCTTCAATTGTAGCTATATATCTGAACAGATAAGACTTACATATCTATAATGTAGCTATAAAATGAAATCTTACAATACATACACATGTAACTATAATTGTAGCTAAACAGTTAAACTTAAAATACATACACATACCTATGAATTTAAACTTATGGCTATAACAATACATACACATTTAGTAGCTACAACTGTAGCTATAAGCATAGCTATATATTTAAAATTATGATATACACACATATATATAGCTATTAATATAGATATATAAAACTAAACCTGCTAAATACAGCTGTAACTGTGGCTGTATATGTAGCTATAAATTTAAACTTATAATACATATAAAGCTATAGTCATAGCTAAAACATAGCTGTGTTAAAAATAAATATTTATTTATGAAAAAAGTAATCCACGTTGATTGAAAAAGTGTTTATAAACTATATTTAAAAAAAAACAATGTTCTTAACAAACTTACACAAATGTAACATCTTTAAATGTAAACAGCTGTGAACGTCAAGTCTCACAAGTGTAAAAGCACAAGTAAACACACACACACACACACACACACACACACACACACACACACACATACACACACACACACACACA
>NC_071269.1:8688074-8713074 GCF_023375685.1 Ictalurus furcatus
TCCAGTGGGATACTCTCAGGCCATGGGGTGTACTACATGGGGGCGTGGCCAAGTGGGAGGTCTGTCAGGGAAAGGGTTGTGCTCTTGACAGATAAGGGGGTGTGGCCAAGTGAACAATTCCCAAAGCATTTACATCTGACAGGACATTACACACACTCACACACATTTACACACACTCACATTCACACTCACACACACACACACACACACACACACACCCTCTTTTCTCCAAAAGCCCCTGCAGTGCGGTGTTGTTACGGTGGCTCCAGTCAGGATGAACATGAAGCCAGCGCCTCCTCCCAAAACTGTACACATCCTCCATCACTTCAGTTGACAGAGGAGCTCTACACACACACACACACACACACACAAAAGCTCAATGAATAAATTATACATTCTCAAACAACTTGATTAATTTTTCAACAAATGTACTGACTCCAACAGTTACATATGTACTGTGTGTGTGTGTGTGTGTGTGTGTTCTATTATCTACTGACCTTACCCTAAACCCAGCTGTTTGCAAGCGATGGTGCTGAGCTCCGGGTTCCACTCATCAGCACAAACCTGATAGTCCACCGCCGTCTTACTGACCAACAGCACCGAGCTGGAGAGAGAGACTGGAGAGAGAGAGAGAGAGAGAGAGAGAGATGTTAGAGGTGTCTATGGAACATGCTCATGCAGCTGTCTCAAATCCATTAATGATCTGAAGAACGTTTCATCAGAGGATAGCTGGTTTAATTGAGTAATTTGCTAATATTTTGGGAAACATAACCAGCTATGCTCATTAGTAAATATCCCACGCAGGTACTAGCGCAGTGCCCTATCATATCGTATCGTCCACCGTGTAGAAGAATTTGTCCCTAACCCTCGATAGTGAAGAGATAGTAGATGACATGTTTATGCACCGAAACGTGAGCATCTCACGAATGCGCCGTTTCAGCCCTAGACGAGGAAGAAGAATTAATCGCCCAGAATATGGAGGTTCCTCTGTAATATGGAAGTGGTTGGGACACAGCATTTCATTTGTTTTTCCTGGGGTTAGAGATTCAGGTCTGAACTCGGCACCGCCACTGTCCGTCAATTTCACAAATGAAAGTAGAGGCACAGGGCGTTCTGGTGAGAGAACATGGTGAGAGAACAACTGAGCTAGCTGCTGTCGTCGTATATCCCGGGACTAGGCTCTTCTACAGGAGGCCAGTGGTGCACCTGGAAGTAAGCTGGAGGTGGGAACCATGCGCATGGAAACTATGAAGGAGACTCCAGTTTGGACTAATGGAACTTGATCACTAACGGAGAAGAAGGTGGAGCATCAGACCTTTCCTTCACCTCAGTTATTTCACAAATCCGTTCTGATCTTTTGCGACAGCTATAAGTGACAGGCAGATTGGAGGAGGAGCAAAAGATCACCTGATACTGCTGCAGGTGGGTTCCTCTGGTGGAGGATTTTAAATGGGTGCCACCTACCCCAGCATGCATACTACCCACAGATAGTTGTTAGCAACAGATTGAGTGATGAGACATAGATGGATATAGATGATCTCACCACAGTTCCACTCGTCTGAGCTGTCTGTGCAGTGCTTCCTCCCATCACACCACAGAGTCCGGTGCACACACTCGTGATTATTACACTCCAGCTCATTATCGTTACACACCGCTGGAACACACACACACACACACACATCAATTCTCCAAAATGCATCTTAAGATCACACTGTCTGAGTGTCATTCTGTCTCTTACAGCAGTTCTTCTCGTCCTCCAGGAGGCTGCAGTCTGGAAAACCGTCGCAGATCATAGAGTTCTTGATGCAGGATTTATCTGAGGGGCATTCAAACAGTCCACGTTCTCTACAACCTACAACAGGAGAACTTCACAGTCAGTGTGCGGTTGTGTGCGGTGAGATGTAGTCTGAGTGAGTGTGTGTGTGTGACTGACCACAGTGTTCCTCATCACTGTCATCATCGCAGTCCGTGTGTCCGTCACAGCGTTTGGAGGAGAGCACACACCTCCCCGAGTGGCACTTAAAGTGACTCGGTGAACACTCTGCCACAAACACACACATTTACAGTAAGCTTAAATGATGTAACACAAAACTTAGGCGCGCACACACACACACACACTCTAACCTTCTACGTCCAGGTCAGGAAGGAGACAAGGCGTGTTTTCTTGTCCTTCCTCAGGAAACTGAGCGCAGTCCATTTCCTCAGGCCACTGCAATCCCACAATGCTCAGCACTGACTCACAACGCTCTTTAGAGCTCCTGCAGAGAGACCTACATAGACATACACAGTACACCAGGTTATATATTGTGTGAAGGAGAAGCCAGGCCTCGTCTAAGGGTACCAAGGGTACTAAGACTTATATAAGGGAACCCGAGGCCTCCATGGCTCTCTGGACGAGTCAGCTAGACAGCTGGAATAGTACATAGCAAGGATTTTGGATACTTAGGATACGGTTAATGCATACAGGACTTCCTCTTGGTGTCTACATGCTCTACAATCTTATGGACATCTTCGTGATCTTGAAGTGATCTTCGTTAGCCATGAACTCCTCACTGAGTATGAAGTGAGTGATGGAAGGACAATGGAAGGTAATTCCTCAGCACCACCAACCACTAGACCGCCATCCTGAGATCAGATGGTTCCTGGTACTCCAGGATTTCATATTCTGGGTCAAGTGCTAGTCCAGTCCTAACATTACATCACTATTTCACACTCGCTGATTAACCCTGGGATTGGTGTTCAGGTAGAAACTGGGTACCATCGCTCACAGGAAGTAGTCATGGTTCTGGATAAAGTTCTAGACAAATGTATACAGATCCCTCATTACCCTCTCTCACACACACACACACACACACACACACACACACACGTTTACCTGCAAGGTGGCACTCTCTGTTGTGTTAGCAGGTCACACTTGGGCACGAGGACGGTGCAGGCGAAGAACATGAGGTATTTGTAGCAGTTTGTCTGAACAAGTGCAGGGAAGAGCGAGGACTCCCAGCTCACTGAACTCTCCTTCTGAGACTGATGGCCCAGATAGTTCGGAAACCGTGTGGTGTTGTACGGCAGGTTCATACACAGCTCCAAGGAGATTGGCTCACAGCCACCTGACACACACATATACACACATACACACACACACATACACACACACACACACACACACATATACACATATACACACATACACACATTAAATTTTTAAACAAATAAAAAAGTCTTCTGTTCATTTTGTTGGTGACTTTTTCTTCCTCCCTTTGTCTTTCTGTTTCAGTTCCTCCACGATCTCCGTAATATTCGTCGGAGTTTGCGATTTTTTTCAAAATTATCCGCAGATTCGGACTGAGACGTCATCACGCCGCACGTTCAGCCGAAGCTCTCTTCTACTCACATGCGTTGAACACGAGTTAAAATAAAAGCTCTCGTTTACCGACAAACATCCCAGCGAAGAGCGTACACAACTATTTTGTACGATCGTGATTTCGCCGATACACGATATTATCACACGCGAGAGCAGGGCAACAGTTATCATTTGCTCATTTATTTATTTATTTAGGAACTTGTTTATTTATTAATTTATTAAATTATGTACTTACTTATATTATCATGGGAAATTTAAAAAAAATGTTGCGTCCCATATTTGGCAGAATTTCGGTTTTAATTCAGACGCCAAAATCATCGCCATGTAATGTTTCCCGAGTTCGGGGAGGGAACGAGGATGCTCTCGGCACGACCCCGGTCCGGACTGATGAATGAAGGTACGTTACTGTACATGCTGCACCTATATATTAATCTAACCACATGACCAGTGAGAGTAGGGAGTCGTGGTGTAGCACGTGTACTCACTGCAGTTAGCGCTGGTGTTGGGTGGTTCACAGGGACCAGCACCACCACACCCAGGAGAACAGGAAGTGGAAATACAGCTGTGCTGACCTGGCGGACACGAGCCATGAACTGAGACACAGAAACAGAAATAAGAAGAGGAATCAATTTCCACTGTTTTACACAAAACCTTCCGAGTCATGTTTGATCTCATTTCTATTTAATCTCATTTCTTTTATTTAAAAAATGGGCTTCATATGTGGAAATACAGAAATTAAAAAATAAATATTATTGTGCAGATTTAAATACCATGCCTGATTTATAAAATAAATAATTCTGTACTGAAGTAGGGTGTTTTTCTTAAAAGGCGTCCCTGAGTGTAAACATGTTGAGTTGTACTGTATTTATCTTCATATTTACACCTGAAAGTGGGAGGTGACTGTCCAGGTGTGTATAGACGGCTGCAGCTGAATCAGAGGGTAAACAAGTAGATTTTAGGTTTTCACTCGCACTCCATATTTTCACGTGAACTCCTGCAGTGTAACGTCCTTTTCCTGACTGCTTGCATATCAATCACGAACATAAACTTCATATTAATATTATGACATTAAAGCCATGACTTACGATGTATTCCTAGACTGTAGTCCTCCTTCTGTGTGTATGTGTGTGTGTGCACGCGTGCGTGTATGTGTGTGTGTGTGTGTGTGTGTGTGTGTGCATTTGTGTGTAATGTACAGGAGATGTGTATTATTGTCAGATTGAGATGGAATTCTCATCCCGAAATAAAGGAACCAATCAGACGGGATGATGACAGTGAACAGGTTTGAGCTATTCAGATTCAGGCAGTATGTCAGGCATGTGATCACAACCTCTGGTGTGTGTGCCTGTGTGTGTGCGCGTGTGTGTGTGTGCATTTTAGGTATGTAAATATGTATTACATGTTAAAGACCGCAGCTACTACAACAGTGTAAAGAATTTCAGAAATGTGTGCAGCTTAAGGTCAGTGGAAGCAGCTGTGCGTCTCTGTGTGTGTGTGTGTGTGTGTGTGTGTGTGTGTGTGTAAGACTCACGCAGCTGTTTTGTGCAGTTTTCTTCATCGCTGCCATCCTTGCAGTCTTCCTCACCATCACAGTGAAAAGCACTGGGGATACACTGTCCGTTTTTACACTCCAACAAGCCCTGTGCTTTACACGCTACACACACAAACACACACACACACACACACACACGCGTGCGAACAGATCTACAGTGTTTATGAGGACCGACAGGTAAAAGCATGGATTCTAGGGACAAGAAGACGAAGAAGTTGAATCCTGCTCTCAGACTTACAGCAGTTGAGTTCGTCGCTCTTGTCCAGGCAGTCATGATCTCCATCACAGAGCCACTCCAGTGGAATGCAACGTCCATCTCCACACCGGTGCTCCTTCAACACGTCACACTCTACAGCAAAGGCCAAAGGTCATACATAATGAGAAAATCCTTACAGGTAGTTTGCTCTGCACTGAACTAGCTTTAATTTCCTTTTATGAAATGTGATAAAACAATAAAAAGTATCCCAATCAAGGTCAGGTCCACTATAGTGTGTGTATGTGTGTGTGTGTGTGCTCACTGCAGTTATGCTCGTCACTGAGGTCCCCACAGTCGTCATACCCATCACACAGCAGAGACGCATTCACACAGCGGCCAGTTCCACAACTGAACTCTTTTCCTGAACACACTGAGACACGGAGAGAAAAATCAGGAGAATCTTACAGTTCAGCACCTGGCTGTTTGTTTGTTCGTTCGTACAAGGTACAGCACAGCTACCTTTACTATGTTACAACAGAAGTGATAAATTTGGAAGATTTACGAAGAAACTCATCTTTAAACTTTGGAATCGAAACGGAGCAAAAGTAAGACCTTTATACCCTTATACACTTTCTTTATCTTCTTCTTCATACATGTATAAACCCGTACGATATTAAACTCGTATAAACTCGTACGATATCAAACTCGTATAAACCCGCACGATATCAAACTAGTATAAACCCGCACGATATCAAACTCGTATAAACCCACACGATATCAAACTAGTATAAACCCGCACAATATCAAACTAGTATAAACACGTACGATATCAAACTCGTATAAACCCGCACAATATCAAACTAGTATAAACACGTACGATATCAGACTCGTATAAACCCGCACAATATCAAACTAGTATAAACACGTACGATATCAGACTCGTATAAACACGTACGATATCAAACTAGTATAAACACGTACGATATCAAACTAGTATAAACACGTACGATATCAAACTAGTATAAAAACGTACGATATCAGACTCGTATAAACACGTACGATATCAAACTCGTATAAACCCGTACGATATCAAACTCATATAAACCCGTACGATATCAAACTCGTATAAACCCGTACGATATCAAACTCGTATAAACCCGTACGATATCAAACTCGTATAAACCCGTACGATATCAAACTCGTATAAACCCGTACGATATCAAACTCGTATAAACCCGTACGTTATCAAACTCGTATAAACCCGCACGATATCAAACTCGTACGTTATCAAACTCGTATAAACCCGCACGATATCAAACTCGTACGTTATCAAACTCGTATAAACCCGCACGATATCAAACTCGTACGTTATCAAACTCGTATAAACCCGTACGATATCAAACTCGTACGTTATCAAACTCGTATAAACCCGTACGATATCAAACTCGTACGTTATCAAACTCGTATAAACCCGTACGATATCAAACTCGTACGTTATCAAACTCGTATAAACCCGTACGATATCAAACTCGTACGTTATCAAACTCGTATAAACCCGTACGATATCAAACTCGTACGTTATCAAACTTGTATAAACCCGTACGATATCAAACGCGTATAAACCCATACGATATTAAATGCTGTGAGTTTTTCTGCGTTTCTTTCACACGCCACATTTTGAATTTGCAAATCCTGCTGATTTAATGGTCGCAAATAAAGCAGAATTGTTGAAACGTCAATCAAAGACAACAGCGAGAACAAAAGGAAACGAAAAAACAAAAAGAACAGTGCATGCTAGGGATGTGTGTGCTCTGTGTGTGTGTGTGTGTGTGTGTGTGTGTTTCGTCTCATTTGTGTGTGTGAATTCATTAGCGTGTGGTCTCTCTGGGCAACCGTTAAAACTTGGCATGATGAGTAATTGTTTTTTTTTTTAAACCATCACACACACACACACACTCCATTAACACCTCCGCTGCTCTGACGTCACTCTTGTATTATTATTAGGTTTAGCTTTGAGCTGGTTAATGTTCCAGTGTTTAACACTAACACACCCTCAACATTTACATTAATCAGCAATAATGTGTTTATTCTCATTTTTCTGTATTCCATCATCTCCGATTCATTGATTTATAAATAGTATATTTGTTTAGAAATAAGGAACAAATGAGACAAAAAATCCGCAGCTTGTTCTGTCCTGAAGATGTTACAGCTTTACCTCTGACTGTTACACAGCGCTGACACTGGAGACTCCTTCCATACGTGTTACATAAACACTTCCTTACTTCAAGAAAACTGAAGCATATTTTTTTTACATGCGTTCTTTACAATATGTTTATTACCAGTGGAGCGTCTGCTGTACACGAGCTGTTACTATAGAAACCATAACATATTAGTGTGTGTACATTCATGAAGTGTTTAATGTGTGTGTGTCTGTTTGTGTGTGTGTGCCCATGTTTGTGTGTGTGTATGTTTGTGTGTGCATGTTTGTGTGTGTGTGTGTGCACGTTTGTGTGTATGTTTGTGTGTGTGTTTGTGTGTGTATGAGTGTGTTTGTGTGTGTATGTTTGTGTTTGTATGTTTGTTTGTGTGCATGTTTGTGTGTGTGTGTGTGCGCGCGTTTGTGTGTGTATGTTTGTGTGTGTATGTTTGTGTGTGTGTGTGTGTGTGTGTGTGTGTGTCATACCACAGTCAGCTTCATCACTCCAGTCATCACAGTCGTTAAACCCATTACACACCAGTTTCTGGGGGACACACATTCCTGTTGCACAGAGGAAGCTGTCAGAGCCTCCACACACAGCTGTTGGCAAAAACACACACACAGTTCAATAGAACTTTTTCAACAGCATGAAGTTAAAAGGTCTTACCCAGTAACACACTATGCCAAAGAAGTTGATTGAAATACATCAGTCTGGGAAGGGTTACAAAGCTATTTCAAAGGCTCTGGGACTCCAAAGAACCACAATGAGAGCCATTATCTCCAAATGGAAAAACTCAGCACAGAGGTGAACTTTTCCAGAAGTGTCCGACCTTCCAAAATTCCTCCAAGAGCACAGCGATGTCTCATCCAGGAAGTCACAAAAGAGCCAAAGGACAACATCAAAGGACCTACAGGCCTCTCTCATCAAAAAAGGTCACTGTTCATGACTCCACTATCAGAAAGACACTGGGCAAAAATGGTGTCCATGGAAGAGTGGCGAGGTGAAAACCCCTGCTAACCAAGAACAACATTAAGGCTCATCTGAATTTTGCCAAAACACACCTTGATGATCCTCAAACCTTTTGTGAGAATGTTCTGTGGACTGTTGAGGTGAAAGTGGAACTGTTTGGAAGACAGGAGTTCCATTACATCTGGCCTAAACCAAACACCGAATTCCACAAAAAGAACATCATACCTATGGTCAAGCATGGTGGAGGAAGTGTGATGGTGTAGGAATGCTTTGCTGCTTCAGGGCCTGGACAACATGCAGTAATTGAGGGAAACATGAATTCTGCTCTCTACCAGAAAATCCTAAAGGAGAATATCCGGTCTTCAGACCGTAAGCTGTAACTTAAGCGTAACTGGATTATGCAACGAGACAACCATCCAAAGTGTACGAGTAAGTCCTAGTCCTAGAAACAAGTGGAAGTCTGATCTCCAGTTATCAAAAGAGTTTGGTTGCAGTTATTGATGCTAAGGGCGGCACAAACGGATTTTAAGTTTAAGGGGGCAATTAGTTTTTCACATTGGTGATAGATGTTTGATAACATTTTTTTGCTTCTATAAAATAAAAAAAATTACAAATAAAAACTGTATTGTGTGTTTACTTGGGTTGCCTTTTTTTATGTTGTATTTCATTTGAAGATCTAAAACTATTCATTATGATATACACAAACACACAAGAAATCAGCACTGTATATATGTATGTGTGTGTATGCGTGTGTGTGTGTATGCATGTGTGTCTGTTAACTCACAGGCTCGGCCCTTTGCATGGCGTGGGGTGTAGCAGGTGGGCGTGACTCCAGGTGTTGCCGTGGTGACGTTGAGGAACTGTGAGCAGCGCAGGAAGTCAGGCCAAGAGGCGTTAAACATCTGAAGAACAGATTCACATCCCTCCTTCGCCGCTTCACAGAACGACTGACACGGTAATATCACACGCCTACACACATACACACACATATATACACACACACACAAGTAATTTTTCCTCATATGTAATGGCTGATATAAGGACAGTAATGAAACCCTCAACACTCAGGTGTACCCCTGCCCTCACTCACACCTGTCCACGCCCACGAGCCACACACTAAAACCTGTCCATGCCCCCGACCCACACACTCACACCTGTCCACCCCCCGACCCAAACACTCACATGTCACCCCCCTCAGTGACACACTGCGGCAGTGCAATGGTGCAGCCGAACAGCATGATGTGTGAGTAACAGTTCAGTCTGTTCAGGTACGTGAAGAAGCGCAAGAACATCTCCATCTCTCCACGCTTCACCACCATCGCCCCCGGCAACACGCCACTCCGGTTATACGCCAACATGTGACACTGAGCTTCTGTGATGTCATAGCAAGCACCTAAAACACACACACACACACACACACACCCCTTAGCTACATTAGCCTCACAATTCCAGTACGAAGATAAAGAACTAAAATTGAGGTAAGTACATTCACTTTAATGTGTGTGTGTGTGTGTGTGTGTGTGATGACAAAGTCAAAGCCATACAGAGGCATCTAGTCTCTCTCTCTCTCTCTCTCACACACACACACACACACACACACACACACACACAGAGAGACACGTCGCTCTGATTAATCATTATGCCGTCCGTTTTTGCAGACAGGGACATACAGCAAAGACACACTGCGCTCCACGCTTTAGAGGTCAGTGCGGACACACACACACACACACACTCTCTCACACATAGATCAGGATTCTAGTCACTGTCGCGACTGTACCCTCTGACTAAGGACAAAAACATACTTTCTCTCCATCTCCTGTCTTTTAGCATCTCTTAAACACACACACACACACACACACACACGGAAAGGATAGAGACTGTGTCCTTTGCCATTTTGGCAGAATGAATACTAATGCAGGAAAGTGCATCACCTGCAAATCACAGGAACAAACAGTATAAATTAGATTTACAGCAACTGAGAGAGAGAGACAGACAGACAGACAGACAGACAGAGCGAGAGAAAGAGAAGGAGAGAGAGAGACAGATGATAAAGCAGTTTGTAGTGTGAGGATCTGAGTGTCCTAAAAAGTTGTGTGAAGTACAGAATTGCACAGATTTGTGTGTGTGTGTGTGTGTGTGTGTTAGAGAGAGAGAGAGAGAGAGAGAGAGAGAGAGTGTATATTTGAGAAAGTGAAATGAATCAGTTGGTCTTTAGCTGATTACGACAAAAGCACATCGATTAGAATCGAGATGATGAGAGAGCAGTACACACATTCATATCGCCATGGCAACCGCAGCATAATACTGCAACTTGTAGGGATTCAGATGTTGTAGCATGTGTGTGTGTATGTGTGTGTGTGTGTGGGTGTGTGTGTGGGGGGGGTGCAGGTATGAGTTTTTGATGTACATTGCGTGTGAATTTCCCTCCACCCTTCATCAGGGTCAGTTTGTGATTGGCTGTTGGAGGAGTGTTCTGATTGGTGGACTGTTTCTAACTCCAGCAGTGACACGAAAAACTGTAAACATTACTGTAGAATAAAAGCTAGAATATTTTTATAGGAATATAAAAAAACTCTGGGAGAAAATAGAAAATATAAGAAAATGTAGAAGACTGTCCTCATATTTGTGGCGAGCCATGAGCCCCGGTGTCGCTCGCTCACTGTTAACCACACTAGCATTTTTGTGGATGTGTCTATGTTTAGACCCAGAATACACAACCCCAAACAAGCGGCTACAGAGCGGATGTTTCCTGATCCTCACTACGGCATGGAAATGAGACACAACCAAACGAACAAATCCAAAATGTTGCAACATTATAGCCTGATCATCACTGCTGAACTTCAGAACATGTCCCTGAACCTCGTTCCTCACCAGGCTCAGTGTTTGTGCTCGTGGGTTCGACACTCGACAAAGCACTTATGGTGGAAAAACCCATTAACCAATCAGCAGTCGACGTAGGCGTAGCATCCAATGGAGATGATGATGATGAAGAAGAGTCGGACATTGAAGGGTCAGTGGAAGGTGATTCTGGATGGAATGTTCCTGTGCTGATATGCGAGATTGTCGCCGTGGCGTTAACAACAGCAAGGCGATCCATCGTTACGGCAACAAGGGGGATGAGGGTCGTCATGGAAATGTCCGTGGCGGAGAGAGGGGCGGAGTCACTGGAGTCAAGCAGCCCATTCCCGATTATTCCTGAAACATGTAATAAATACAAACATTTATTAATTAAATGAATTATTCTATATTTATTCATTATAATTACCTAGTATCATTATAAACTCAATGAATAGATTATATAACATTAATACATATTTATTATCTAATTATCTGATGTAGAACAACTCCCTGAACACAGTAATTATAGCAACTTATTAAACATTATCTACATTAATACATCAAATAAATTAAAATATACAGACTTATAATAAAAACTATAACGTTAATAAGAACATGTCCATGATGTAAATTATACCATGATTTGTAACAGAATTAAATCTACTCATGAAGTGAAATATAGAAGGATGTACTGAGTGAAGAAGGGAGAAGGAAAAGAACGAGAAAACATGAACAGGAAAAAAAAAACTAGAACCAAGTAGCAGAAATGAAAGAACATAATGAAGAGAGTCAGAGTGAGAGATATAGATAGAGAGATAGACAGAGAGAGAGATAGAGAGGGAGATGGAGAGAGATAGAGACAGAGAGAGATACAGAGAGAGACAGAGACACAAAACGAATAAAAGGAACAAAAGAAGAAGAGACGAGTGACGTGTGGAGTGAAACATGTGACGTATCAGCGGAGGAAAAGATCTGCAACTCACTTCTATATAAATACAGCAACAGCTGAGGAGCCCACTGAGAAAGTGAATATTTACACATGCACACACACACACACATTGTCCTTCATGCTCCTGTCTTTTTCACACTGCAGAACAATGTTCTGGTGGTGAGACCATAAAATGCTTCAAGGACTTTCTCAAGACAACCGAGAGAAGGAATGAGACAGATATATATATATATATATATATATATATATATATATATATATATAGAGAGAGAGAGAGAGAGAGAGAGAGAGAGAGAGGGAATGAGAGAGAGAGAGAAGGAATGAGACAGAGAGATATATATATAGAGAGAGAGAGAGAGAGAGAGAAGGAATGAGAGTGAGAGAGAGAGAGAGAAGGAATGGGAGTGAGAGAGAGAGAGAGAGAGAGAGAGAGAGAGAAGGAATAAGAGTGAGAGAGAGAGAAGGAATGAGAGAGAGAGAGAGAGAGAGAGAAAGGACAGTGACTAAACTTTATTACCAAAATAATTATTATTTAACCACACACGAGTGTGTGTGTGTGTGTGTGTTTGACAGCATGTTCATGCATCATCAGAAGTGAATGAGTTTCATTTTTAGACAGATTTTTTTTTCTTTACATCAATATAACATCAACTCAGAGTGAGTCAGTGTGTGAAGAAACAAATTTACACACACACACACACACACAGCAGCTTGATTGAAAGGTGTCCAAATGAGTTAAAGAGCACTATAAAATGGTTTCACAAGCTTTGTGTGTGTGTGTGTGTGTGTGTGTGTGTGTGTGTGTGTGTGCGCATGTGTGTAGGAGGCTTTGAAGGAGGACAGAGGGATGGTGACACACACAGGAAGCTTGCGTCACTGCCTCTTATTTAACACTCGTTTGTCGCATCACTCGTTCACACCTTGTCCCCGTTCAGCCAAATGATGAGTGTAAAACATGGATTAATGAATTCATGTGTAACACACACACACACACACACACACACACATACACGCACACACACAATGACTGTACTGATGTTTATGGCCATGTTCTTGTAAGGGACTATGATACAGTCAGACATAATGTGTGTGTGTGTGTGTGTGTGTGTGTGTGTTACCTGTAAAGGCAAGCAGCAGTGTGAGGAGGCAGATGAGGCCACACACACAGGGCAGGATGATGATGAGGAGCTTCAGGAGCTTTGTTGAGCTGAGTTTATGTGAACATGTGTCCTCCATCACATGCACATCAACACCTGATACCTTTAACACACACACATACACACACACACATCATATCACACACTAAGCCAGGATACACACTGCAATGTTTGATTACAAAAACGGACAATTACAAAAGCTGATAACACCCTCAACACCACTGATAACACCCTCAACACCACCGATAACACCGTCAACACCACCGATAACACCGTCAACACCCTCAACACCAGCGATAACACCATCAACACCACCGATAACACCCTCAACACCACCGATAACACCCTCAACACCCTGAACACCACCGATAACACCCTCAACACCACCGATAACACCAACACCACCGATAACACCCTCAACGCCACCAAGAACACCCTCAACACCACCGATAACACAGTCAACACCACCAATAACACCCTCAACACCACTGATAACACAGTCAACACCAACACCACCGATAACACCCAAACACCAACACCACCGATAACACCCTCAACACCAACATATTCCATGTGTAGATTACAAATAAACAACATCATTTAAACACTAAAATACAGCCTTAACACTTCCTTAAATCCACAAGTACAGAGTTTAATCACACACTTGTGATCTTTGGTGTTCAGTTAAAAAGATAAAATCGTTAAAATCGGCTTTTTCCCGTCAGTAAGAAACACTGATTCAGAGTAACACCAATAAAACACTGTCTGATTCACACCTTCTCTCTGCTGAGGGAGAGATTCAGAGAGATGTATCCAAGACATCTTTAAAAAAGATTTTAAAAATGCAACAAACTCATAACTGCACTTTACTAAATCAGTGCATGCAAATGCATCGAGCTGCCATGTTTCCTACTGAGAGAATGAAAAGGGAAATAAAAGCAGGGCATGTTCGGTTCTGATCCGGTGCACTGGGGGGTAAAGGGGCTTTTAATCACAGTGTAAATGTCAGTGTGTAAGTGGAGCGTCAGGATCACTCGGCACTCTAATCTCACACTCCACATGGAAATACAGAACCGGTTCAGAATTTAGTACAGTACACGACACGGTCACTTCATCTGCTCGATAAGAAACGGCTCTAAATTTACTCCAGCTGCACGCAACAGGAGGTCCAACGCCGCAGAAGGTCAAGCAGGAGGAGTTTCATTCGAGAAGTGAAGTTTCCTCTCCATTTAACACGATAAACATCTCCGGACACAATTTTCCTTTCACACAGAGCTCTCTCTCTCTCTCTCTCTCACACACACACACACCCCCACACAGAGAGAACAAAAACTCAGTGGAGGAATAGGTAAATAAATAAACAATAAAAAAAGGCACAATATCAAATAGACAGAAATATAACCTAATAATCATATTAATATTAATTCTACAACTGAAAGTAATGCTAATAATAATAATAACAAATATCTGTATATATAAATAGCACATATTACTAACTATATATATATATAGAACATGTGTGCAAAATTGTTGCATATATTATACAATTATTATTATTATTATCTTTTAATATCAGGTGACAATATAAATAGTGCATGTGTTTTACACAGTGTATACAGTTTAGACACACACACACACAATATAAATGTATTTAAATGTATTACAGTTTAAAGTTAGATATGTAAACATATCTATATCTAAATCATGTTATGATTGTATAAATAAATTATTTATAATATAATATATAATAAAATGAGTGTGTTTAAAGAGGCGCTCTCCTCCTCCTCCTCCTCCTCCTCACCTGCCTCCACCGCTAATACTTTCTGTCTCCGGTACCGGCGCTGTGTACCGACATGACCGCCTCTGGACCGCTCAGTGTGTGAAACTCCCGGTGTCCAGTACCGGAACTGCGCGAACGTGGACACGGACACGGAGAGCTCGCGCTAGCAGAGACAACACGTGAATACTCCTCGCGCTCCCGGGCGCCCGCTTTTCTCTTTCTTTTCTCTCTCTCTCTCTCTCTCTCTTGGCCCCGTTTCTTTTTCAGAGGCGCTCGGTGTCTCAGTGCACGCGCATGCTGGGTCCTAAAGCCACTGGGTACCGACAAACCACGGAGTGTACTGAGCGAATAAAATAATAACCTAATATTATTATTAATAATAAACTGCATATAAACATCAATACATTAATCACTAAATAATAAAAATACAACTAATTAATACCAGATCTGCAAAGGAAAGTAATAATAATAATAATAATATATTAGTAGATTTGTTATATACAAAAACAACCCTGTACATATAACAGTACTGCTAATAACAACAACACCTGTATATTTAAATATAAAGTGAAGGCGGAGTTAACTGGGCTGGATGGAGAACTCACTGAAAGCTTAATGACTTAAAATGAATAACTTATTTATTTATTTATTTACTAGGGACAAGCCGGTAGGAGTTTTTAATATGCTAACTTCTCTTTCTTCATTTCATGTCAAATAAAATAATATGGACGACCGAACACACCGTTCTCCAAACATCTTCAGCAGGTACACGTGAGGACATTTTCTCCTTATATTGCTATATGTTTCGTTGTAGCTCAGTTTTAGGTCGTGTGTGCTAAAATAATGTCGCACACGAGGTCCACATGGCACCGTGATAATTAGCTGCTAACATCTACGTGAATGCACATGCTTACTGTGTATAGCGTTGGGGTTCCGTTTGTTCATTCGAACAGAAAATCACAGTGGACTTTTGCATGTAATATTTTAATTATAATCTTTTCTCAGTAATTTCCCGACACACATGCTGCTAGATAAATTGTTTGCAAATTGTCATTTCTTGTAAAATATAAGTGAGGAGTCTTCTGGTCACATCATTTAAACACACCAGCAAAATGTGTATACGCAGGTTTAGCATGTAATAACAGGAAGTGGCTTTGGGGAAGTTCCATATTGTTAAAAAGTATTTATCAGGTCAGAGCCAACAGTTATATTTACACTTTGCTACAGGAAGTGGCAAAACGTCAAGGTAACCCTATAAACGTCCTTATAGCTGCCATTCGCTAAGCTGGCTAGTTAATGACACTGGCTACATATGACTTTTTTGGGATACAAGTCAGTGCCTGGTCTGTGTGTGTGTGTGTGTGTGTTGGGGGGGGGGGGGGTGTTAGGACCTGGAGGCCCCTCGAGTTTGGCCGCCTATTTTTAACCAGGTATGTTTCGCCTTCACACTTTCCATAGCTTGGAGCTCGGACTATTTTTAGGGCGTGGAGGAAAAACCGGGGTTGAAGCTGTGAGTCTCCTCAGTTACACCAACAGGGTGCACAGAGGACGGGCTGTGTCCCAAACCACACACTACCACAGGATGCGCACTACTAACCGTACCCTTTAGTACCGCAGCGTGTGGTCTGGGACACAGCTTTGATTTTTCACTGTAAAGGACATTGTTTAATAGTGAGGACGTCCACGGGTGTGATCTGATCAAAACACAACCATAACAGTATTTTCCATACGATTAGAGTACAACAATTACATGAAGATCATTTTACAGGATTTATAAAAGCTAAAAGTGTTTTCTACTGTACCACATGTGCTATGAAAAATTGTATAAATTTAATATTAAAACATTACATTGAAGTTACAGGGACGTTAGTGATGCTACAGTGATATTACAGCGACGCTAAATTGATGACACATATATGTGTGAAATACAGGTGCATTTTAAAGTAAATTTACAACTCCATGGTTCCCAGTAAACGTAATCAGCACTGCAATTTTTAACGTGATTAGTGTCGTGTTTTGACTTCCTTTTCTCTTAAAAATGTTCTCTAGCAGGAATAAAGTTTAGAAACTCGTCAATTATTCCGTCAGTTCTTTGCCACTGTAGACAATAATGAATCCTTTACAGTAAAGAATAATAAAGTCTAAACTGTAGTCTGAGTTTTCTTCACGTCTTTTCTGCAGCTCCCTTTTTCCTCGACTGTATAAATATGAGCACAAACCCAGGTGGGTTACTTTTCTCTGAACTTCATTTCCTCACGAGAAACACCGAGTTTATTTTTCCTATTCTTCTGCGTTTTTCCCTCTCCTGAGGTCATCTAAGAGAGCACATTCTACATGCTTCACCTCAGGTATGCTACACAGTATGAGGACTATTTCTTGTAGGAAAATTGTTTAATTATGTAATGAATAATCTTGAGGCAGGCCAGTGATCTCATGTAAACCGTGATCATGAATCTTTATTGTGAAAGATGATTATAGCTACTTTTATTTCCTTCCTCCTTTACAGTGAGCTTGATTGTGAAGCAGCATGTTCAGAAATCTTACTGGAATCGAACACGTTCTGATTTTAAGTGTTTGTTCGGTCATTAATCTAACTGAAGATGCTTTCCACCTGTAACTCCGTGACATCTGAAGCCCTTAAAGCTGGAGGTTAAACAGTGAATCGGTGTAGAACTTCCACCTCTGTAATGTATGCTTGAGTGACCGTTGCTATGCTACGTTCAGGTCGCTATGTCACCAAACAGAAAAATATATTAACTGCTGTAAATCTTCGGATCGTAAACTGAAGAGCAATAACAGGTCACTGTAGCGGCTGCGGAAACACGGCATTGTGTAACAACATGAACAGTCTGAGTCTAACAAAAATAAAAAACAACTGAAACTCACTAACAACTCAAACAAATAGACATGGGCAGAGCAATCTATTTCTTCTTCTTAGGAGTTCTTAATTTTATAAAATAAGAAGCCTGGATTTACAAACCTGCGTGACTTCAAATTCTAATATTATAATGATTAACTTCAGATATACTGCTTAATATAAATTATACTAAAATAACACCTGTGTGAAAATGTATTTGGCCCCATAGTTACTAATTCCCCAAATCTATGAAACTGCATTGATGATGGCCTTCAGCTGGACGAGACACAACCAGGCCTGATTACTGCAAACCCTGTTCAATCACATCTATAATTCTCTACAGTCCTCTCTCATCAATAAAGGTCACTGTTCATGACTCCACTATCAGAAAGACACTGGGCAAAAATGGCGTCCATGGAAGAGTGGCGAGGTGAAAACCACTGCTAACCAAGAACAACATTAAGGCTCGACTGAATTTCACCAAAACATACCTTGAAGATCCTCAAACCTTTTGGGAGAATGTTCTGTGGACCGTTGAGGTGAAAGTGGAACTGGTTGGAAGACAGGGATCCCGTTACATCTGGTGTAAACCAAACACCGAATTCCACAAAAAGAACATGATACCTACGGTCAAACATGGTGGAGGAAGTGTGATGGTGTAGGAATGCTTTGCTGCTTCAGGGCCTGGACAACATGCAGTAATTGAGGGAAACATGAATTCTGCTCCCTACCAGAAAATCCTAAAGGAGAATGTCCGGTCTTCAGACCGTAAGTTGAAACTCAAGCATGACTGGATTATGCAGCGAGACAATGATCCAAAGTATAGGAGTAAGTCCTAGTCCTAGAAACAAGTGAAAGTCTGATCTCCAGTTATCGGAAGAGTTTGGGTGCAGTTATTGCTGATAAATGTGGCACAAACAGATTTTAAGTTTAAGGGGGCAATTAATTTTTCACATTGGTTATAGATGTTGGATCATTTGTTTTGCTTCGTTAAAAATAAATAAATAAAATAAATAAAACTGTATTGTGTGTTTACTCGGTTGCCGTTGTTTTATGTTGTATTTCGTTTGAAGATCTAAAACTATTCACTATGAGACATACACAAACACAGAAGAAATCAGGATGGGGCAAATACTTTTTCACAGCACTGTGCACATGTAAAGTAAACTTTTTTTTCAGTTTATAACCATTTCTCTAGATCCATATTTATAGTTTTTACGGGATGAAGGATGTTCTTTAAAATGTGCCGTTTACAGAGTAACAGAATAACACAAAGTTGTGTGTTGAATTTCACAGAAATAAAAAATACAGCTGTTAGATCTCTGATGTTCCTCACGGTTCTGGTCGTACAGCATCATGTTATATTACAGTAATGTATACACCAGTCTGATAAAACATGGCTCACAAGGTTCACATTAACACTGTAAATGGTTCCGTGGTCAGTTCCACAGAGGGAACGTGTAAATATTTACATATAACACACGTTTTCCTTACAGAAACGGTTTCAAGTAGAATCCCGTACACAAACAATACACCTCTGACCAGGAACCACCTCGAAGAACCATGGAAGAAGCAGTTTTCTGAATGTACACTCTTAATAAAACACAGGTACCAAACAGAACCTTTCCTTGTGTTTGGCATGGTACCATCCAGGGGACTTGTTTTCTACTTTTGATTGATAGAGTTCACCTGAGAAGGAGCATGTACTGTACATCTAAAATGATTTAAAGTACATCAATAGTAATTAGCTTACAGAGTAAAGGTTTAAAGCCACCGTTCTACTTAAAAGTTAAGTTCTAATGGTACTAAATGTGTACTCTTGGAGTTTCCACTCTGGCGACAAGAAAACGTAACGTTTAGTACCTCAGTGTTCTGAGAGGGTGCATTCAGGTTTTTTAAATTTTTTTTAAAATGTTTTTTGTTAAAGAAACATGCAGTAGTCTGTTTACTCTTGGACTTTTCTAACTTCTGTATATAAACAGAGCAGAAAAGCAGCTCGTGCTTTAATAAACACCGCTTTAAAGGAGCGCGAGCTCTCTGCGCTGAAGTTTGTTCGCGCGCACTCCGAATAGCCCTGCTTATTTATTTATTTAAAGCTAAATAAATAAACCCCTTCCTCTAAATGGTCTCTGAACACACACACACACACACACACAGACAGTGTCTCGTGATACGGAGCGAGTGTCGGCGTGCTTGCCTTACCGCGGTGTGCTCGCGCGGCTCCTCCAGGCTGAGCGCGCGCAGCGTCTCCGTGGAGGACATGCACGCGGGCAGGTCGGACAGTAGAGGAGACAGGTGCACAGGTGGATGGGGAGAAGAAGGAACCAGGAACTAGGTCTGCCTTGTCTGGCTCTCGCTCCCTCGCTCTCTCCTCTCTCCCTCACACACACACGTTCCCCTAAATTAAACCCGCGGGGCGCGCGCCTTCCTCGCGCTCATAACAGTCCTGTTAACTCCGCCCTCACTGCGCGTGCCGGCCCCGCCCACAGAGGATCAGCACAGACTCTTGGCCCGTCGTTTCTCACCCACTTCCGTCATACACACATTTTAGCATGTTTACGTGAGATTTTCCACACTGATGACGTAACAAACAAATTGCACGTCTCTGTGTAGTGTGTGTGTATTTTCTACACATTTCCGGATCAGGCTGATTGATGACGTGAGCAGGATGTAGTGGTGGTGTTTAATTGCAGGTCTATCATTAGAGGATCTTCCTCTAGAACACACTCTGGTAGAGTCGTACAGCATGCTGAGGCACCATCTAAGGAAAGCATAGAAGTGGCTGTGCAGCTGGGCACACCCCCTGCTCTCATATTGGCCACGCCCCCTGCTCTCTTATTGGCTACACTGAACCTTATTAGCAAAGCTGAACAGAACAGATGAAGCGCTGGAAGCTGGTGAGCTGGCCCTATGAAACGTCAGCACGCCAGCGTCACACACTCGCTCAGCATCACAGCGTCTGCTGTACGTTACATCAGCGTGAAGGATCTGAGCCAGTCAGGAGAAGGCTGTTAGCGTGCTAATTCTCAGAACAGAAAACACAACAAAGCAACATTTCACATCGTTTAATCAAACAAAACTTTATTCATGACATGTTGGAAAGCTCTCGCTACAAAACCTTTCAGTCTGAAGACTTCTCATTCCAACGTCTGATTAATCCCAAATAACCGAAATCTACTGATACTTTATTTATAACAATAACTGATCCATCATTACAGATATAAACCTAATCTATAGAACAGAACATGTCCGGCTTAGAAGGATAACAATTAAACTTGAGACTGCAACACACACACACAGCTTTGTTATCCTGATGATGAGTGTGTTAAAGCAGGAAACACTATAGTGTGAAGATCTGTGTGTGTGTGTGTGTGTGTGTGTGTGTGTGTTAGCATGGTGTCTCAGTGATGGTCACTGTTCCAGTGTTCTAACCGGCTTGCAGCAGATAAAATGCTCCAACAGCCAATAGGACGCCACACACAGGTACCAGGAAATACTTCCTGTATTTAAGCCACGCCCCTTCTGGAGTCTCCACCTCTGTATTGCGCCTGTTCTTCTTCCTCTTTCCTTTCTGCCGCTTCTCAAAGGCCTCCAACTCGGCCTGAGTCAGACAGACAGGAATATGAGTACAGAGTACAATGTTGATGGTAATAAACTCATCTTTATGCAGGAAAAAAAAAATGACCTGCTGCTTCTTCAGCTCTTCCTCTTTGAGTGCTCTCTCCTCCGCTTCTTGGGCCTGTTACACACACACACCCACCATTAATTTCTACTTTTCTCTAGGGAAAGTTGTTAGTGTCTCAAATGGCTCGTTGTGTGTGTGTGTGTGTGTGTGTGTGTGTGTGAGAGTGTAATGAACTCTGGTATTTGCCATTAGCTCTAGTGTGAGTTCTACCGCCTTTGTGTGTGTGCGTGCGCGTGTGTGTGTGTGTGTTGCACTAATGGCCCCATATTTTTTTAGTTCCCCCCAGTGGCAGCACATAAAGCTGAATACATAATAGTGCATTTTACACCCCATCACCATGGCAACTAATTATCCTCTCACACACACACACACACAACCACACGGTTATGGTCACTGAAACTGTCAGTGAAATTTTCAGTGTGAATACACACCTCATACTTTTTATCCATTTATAGTTACATGTAATGTTCAGTGAAGTGAGTTAGTTCCTGTTGTTGCTAACGTTATAGCAGCTGTAAACACTCACTCCCTCACCTGCCCTCTCTTTACTCTCCCTCTCTCTATTCTCCTGTTACTGAGAAACCGAAAGAAGTGTAAACTCCTCTGTCCTGAAGATCTGAAACTTAAAGTTCCAGCTTTACCTCTGACTGACGCTGGAGACTCCTTCCATAAGCGTTACATAAACACATTTATCCTTAAAGAAAACTTCAGCACATAAACCGATTTTTAACCCGTTTATCATCAGTGGAGCGTCCACTCTGTATGCGTCCCTGCGAGCGAGCCGTTACTATAGAAACTATAATGAATCAGATTAATATAAACAGTTGTGCTGTTTAATCAACACCTTCGAACCAATCAGAACCAAGAATCCAACAGTGTCGTGGTGTAAACTGAGTCTCTCAGTGCTGTTCAACATCACTTTCTCTTTCTGCTCAGTTAACATACATACATACGTGTGTGTGTGTGTGTGTGTGTGTGTGTGTGTGTGTGTGTGTTACCTCAGCATTTTTCCTCTGTAGGTCCATACAGGTGTCATCACACACCACCAGATTCTCCTCCTGTCTGGCGTGGGAACATGAAAACTCCTACACACACACACACACACACACGGTATTTTAAAAGGTATCCATGATGACTAATCAGTGTCCTTTTTAGGCACTCAAACATCTTAAGTCTTCTTACTAGGAAGTCAGCCTGATTTTAGACGCCTGCTCCAGGTCTTAGCTCATTCCAAGTGTGTGTTCTTACGTGAAGAACGAGAAATAGAACAGATCTGTCTCGAATGTGGATTGTTTGGAGATGAGATGCTGTTCACCCAACATCTTTAAATCATTTCAGCGCCGACATCTTTAAGCCTTTCCCAATAAATATATGTGACTTTGTAAAGACTTTTTGTGTTTCACAGTGACACGCTTCATCAGACGCACGGAGAGATGAGTCAGATTTACAGCCCAGTGTGTGCTGAGAATAATCAGACCGTGTGTGTGTGTGAGTGTGTGTGTGTGTGTGTGTGTGTGTGTGTGTGAGAGAGAGAGTGAGAGGGAGAGAGAGGGGGGGTTGATCTCTAAACACAAGAAAAGCTGGAATGTGGATCAAAGCAAGAACTCGGGAGGTTAATAAGAACGGAACATCTGAGCACCTGATATACAGGTAAACATAATTATCTTCGTTACAGAGATGGACAAATCAGAAACTCGTGAGTTTACGAGCAAAAACAATGGCCTCGTGTTTCGGTTGCGCAGAAACCAGACAGTTAATATGCCACTGGAATGTAGGAGACAGGATGGGGGAGTTAGCAAAGACACACCGCACGGTAGCAGGGAAAAATAAATAAATAAATAAATAAATCATATCTGCCCTATTGAGGTAGTAACGCCATCTAATGTGAAGGGGCCTTCTGAATCCTCTGTATGTGCGTGTGTGTGTGTGTGTATATATATATATATATACACACCTTTTTGATCCTCTTGCATGGACACTTGACTTTGACTCTCTGATTGCAGTTCTCCTCACACTCTCCCGCATGACAGAGCTCCTTACAGCGATGCCCACACTTCAGCTACACACACACACACACACGATAATGTCATAAAGTGTTGTGAAATAACAGTAGAATGGCCTCAGTGCCTCAGAACCCTGTCCCCTTCAGCAGGGTTATTATTTTTTTTTATTAAACACGACAGTGTGAACATTAAGAACGATATTTAATATTCTTGAACATCACTTTCAGAACTACGCGCGTCTCAGTCCGAGCCTCGTCTCCCTCAGAACGATTCATCTCCAAACCCTTTATCACCTAAGATCATAATCACACTGTCAGTTTAACTCCATCGTTCGTCTGTTAAATATAAATATTAAACACGATACCGTTAAATATAACGTGAACAGACACATAAAAATTTAATTTAAGCAGTAAATCAGGTGAGCAAACCGAACATGCCAAAACCCGTCTGTGTACTGATCCGTCTGCGTGTCCTCCGGATCCCTATTATACTGTCACTCAGTCTCTGAGCGGTACAGACACTAACACAATGGGCTTTAAGACCCAGAGAGAGGTGAGTGAGACAGTGACAAAGAAAGAGAAAGAGACAAATGAACTGAAAGGATTTCGTGTGTGTGTGTCTGTGTGTGTGTATAAAGATGAAAGTGTATAGAATGGGTTTTATGGTTCTGGAAAGTTCTTTGATTTGTATTAGTAAACTTTTCTCTCTCACAGTCCACTGCAGTGTTTATACACACACACGCACACACACAAACACACACGCATCTGCTAACAGGGTGTGATAGACAGAGTTGAGGGCAGGAAGAATTTTTGGGAGTCTGACCTGACAGGAGGTGTGAGGCCACAACAGCACACCTACACAGATAACGCACGCACGCACACACACACACACACCTGTTTAGGGCACTGGTTCTTGCAGGAGGTGAGGAGTTTTCTACCTTCATCGTCAGCAGAGGTCAGCTTCCTACACACACACACACACACACACACACACACACACACACACAGATTAAATGTGAGTTACATATCAGTATCAGAACTACACTCTATCCAGAGACATTATCAGGACCATTCTGTGTTTGACCAATCAGCACTGTCTCTAGCTCCGCCCACATGGCCAAGTTCAGGAACTCATTTCAGTGTTCTAGTTACTGTGTGTGTGTGTGTGTGTGTGTGTGTGTGTGTGTGTGTGTGAGAGAGAGAGTGTGTGTGTGAGAGAGAGAGAGAGAGAGAGAGAGAGAGAGAGAGAGAGAGAGAGAGACTCACAGGCACTCAATGTAGAGGCTGGACATCTTGCAGTGGCATCGCTGTCTGATCATCTGAGTGCAGGGGGGGCAGTCGCCATGGTGACAGGGGAGGGCACATAGGTGGGGGCATCCAGTGGGGCGGGGCTTAGAGCAGCCCTCTTCACATTGTTCACACTCCTTCCCAGCCTGTACACACATAGGTGACAGAC
>NC_071269.1:8718074-8728074 GCF_023375685.1 Ictalurus furcatus
GAGGTCATTAGTGGAGGATGATGTCACATACTGTACAGTTTCTGAAGAAGTTCCTGTGGGCTCCAGAGAAAGGTTTCCTGAGAAGGTTCACAAGGTTTTGAAAAAGGTCTGAGGGTTCCTAACAGGGTTTTGAGTTTCTACTTTACTGAAAAGATTCTAGGGTTCATCATACAGTATTGTGGTTCCTGAAAGGGCCCCTGCAGTTATAACACAACTATATGTGACCTTGTGTGTGGAACCAAACAATAAAACAACACAGACATGCAGGATACACAAGACCTGTGTGTGTGTGTGTGTGTGTGTGAGAGAGAGAGTGGTTTATGAGTTTATTTGTGGAGTTTGTGCACTTTATGTTTTGAAATGAGATGGACTGAACTCTGACTGATGTAAAGAGCACTGCAGTGAGCTGACATTTTGATAAGAACACACATACACACTCAAACACACACAAAGCGGAGGGAGACACCGACTGACAAAGAGACAAACGAGTAATTAAAATCAGAGTGAGATGACCTATAAACTGTGACTAACAGACCTCGTCTATATGCTTATCTGTCATACACACACACACACACACACACACACACACACACACACACATCCCTGCATGAACACTAATCAAAGGTCAAATCACTAGTTTGTCCATTTGTTAGTGTATTTGTGGTACATAAATATGTGTGTGTGTGTGTGTGTTACCTTGATGACAAACAGAGGGGCACTTGTGGTTCCGGCAGCCCAGTGTTCTGCCACAACTAAGATCACATGGTGGACAGTTACCCGGGCAACACTACAATCAACACACACATACTTTCATAATGTTATTGTCAAATAGTCACTCTCCAGCAACACTTTAGATAAAACCGTGTGTGTGTGTGTGTGTGTGTGTGTGTGTATCACCTTCCTCTTGCACTGGTGTCTGTTGCAACTGCGCATCTGGATGCATTTAGACTCACACAGATACTCCTTATGGCAGGGCATGTGCCTGGTGTAGCGCCCACACCGACACTGCTTCTCCACCTCCTACACACACACAAACTTTCATAACATGCCACCTAGTGGTAAAACCTGGAACACTGGAGACCACACAAATGAACATGAGCGGTGTGTGTGTGTGTGTGTGTGTGTGTGTGTGTGAGTACCTGGCGGCAGGTCTCACAGGCTCCTCTATGGCAGCGCATTGAGCAGGTGTGTAAGCCACAGTCCAGTTTCTTATCACAGGTGTCACCACAGGTAGGAACATCAGCTGTACATGGTAATGCACACTCTGACACCACACACACACACACACACACACACACAGCTATCATAGTGCCTTATTATTGTGTGTGTGTGTGTGTGTGTGTGTTTGTACACTCACTGCTTTTGCCACATGGACAGGTACGGTTCTCTGCACGTGGACATTCTCCACACACACCTGTGTGACACACTCGCTCACAGCAGTGGTTCCCGCATGGCAGCGGCCGACCACACACCTGCACAGGTAACACACGGGGGAGATTATGCTATGAACAGAAGACCCGAGATATTATACTTTCAAAATGTGAGAGGTCAAAGGTCACCTGGTCACAGTGCCACACAGGACTGGCACACTGACGCTCCGCCTTCTTCCTGCCACACACACACTTTTGCACGCTCACTCTCGGACACGCCTTACACTCACCTGTGCAAGGGAGAGAGTTATAAGTTTAAGTGTGTCCAACAGATACCTGTGTGTGTGTGTTACCTGCGTGACAGGTGTGTGAGCAGGTGTGTGTGTGTGTTACCTGCGTGACAGGTGTGTGAGCAGGTGTGTGTGTGTGTTACCTGCGTGACAGGTGTGTGAGCAGGTGTGTGTGTGTGTTACCTGCGTGACAGGTGTGTGAGCAGGTGTGTGTGTGTGTTACCTGCGTGACAGGTGTGTGAGCAGGTGTGTGTGTGTGTGTTACCTGCGTGACAGGTGTGTGAGCAGGTGTGTGTGTGTGTGTTACCTGCGTGACAGGTGTGTGAGCAGGTGTGTGTGTGTGTGTTACCTGCGTGACAGGTGTGTGAGCAGGTGTGTGTGTGTGTGTTACCTGCGTGACAGGTGTGTGAGCAGGTGTGTGTGTGTGTGTTACCTGCGTGACAGGTGTGTGAGCAGGTGTGTGTGTGTGTTACCTGCGTGACAGGTGTGTGAGCAGGTGTGTGTGTGTGTTACCTGCGTGACAGGTGTGTGAGCAGGTGTGTGTGTGTGTGTGTTACCTGCGTGACAGGTGTGTGAGCAGGTGTGTGTGTGTGTTACCTGCGTGACAGGTGTGTGAGCAGGTGTGTGTGTGTGTTACCTGCGTGACAGGTGTGTGAGCAGGTGTGTGTGTGTGTTACCTGCGTGACAGGTGTGTGAGCAGGTGTGTGTGTGTGTTACCTGCGTGACAGGTGTGTGAGCAGGTGTGTGTGTGTGTTACCTGCGTGACAGGTGTGTGTGTGTGTTACCTGCGTGACAGGTGTGTGAGCAGGTGTGTGTGTCTGTGTGTTACCTGCGTGACAGGTGTGTGAACAGGTGTGTGTGTGTGTGTTACCTGCGTGACAGGTGTGTGAACAGGTGTGTGTGTGTGTGTGTTACCTGCATGACAGGTGTGTGTGTGTGTGTGTGTGTGTGTGTGTGTTACCTGCATGACAGGTGTGTGAACAGGTGTGTGTGTGTGTGTGTGTGTGTGTGTGTGTGTGTGTGACCTGCATGACAGGTGTGTGAACAGGAGAGTGTGTGTGTGTGTGTGTGTGTGTGTGTGACCTGCATGACAGGTGTGTGAACAGGAGAGTGTGTGTGTGTGTGTGACCTGCATGACAGGTGTGTGAACAGGAGAGTGTGTGTGTGTGTGTGTGTGTGTGTGTGTGTGTGTGTGACCTGCATGACAGGTGTGTGAACAGGAGAGTGTGTGTGTGTGTGTGTGTGTGTGTGTGACCTGCATGACAGGTGTGTGAACAGGAGAGTGTGTGTGTGTGTGTGTGTGTGACCTGCATGACAGGTGTGTGAACAGGAGAGTGTGTGTGTGTGTGTGTGTGTGACCTGCATGACAGGTGTGTGAACAGGAGAGTGTGTGTGTGTGTGTGTGTGTGAGAGACCTGCATGACTGGTGTGTGAGCCGGTGTGTGTGTGTTACCTGCATGACAGGTGTGTGAGCAGGTGTGTATCTTGCAGGCTAGGGTGCGGCCGCAGATCTCCCGGCAGGTCCAGGCTTTATTACTGCAGCGGCGTGGGACAGGGGCTGCTTTCCCACATACACACGACACACTCACCATCTTCGGACACGGAGGGCACGGACCTAACACACACAAAAAATGAATAATTTCAGTCTGGTACATGACTATGACAGCGTGTGTGTGTGTGTGTGTGTGTATGTGTGTTTGTGTACCTGGATGGCAGAGCAGAAGGCAGTGATGTCCACATGGAGGTTTAAACTCTCGGTTACACACTTGTCCACAGGAATGTGGGAGGAGCCAAGGGTCAGGCTCCGGCTCCGCCTCCTTCCCACAGTAACAGTAATAGCGAGTGGGAGTCTGCTGAGGGGTATACTGATATCTACACTTAGGACTGGAGACAGGGGGGAGAGGGGGGTTGATGAGAGAGATAAATGTGCACACACACACACACACACATATACACACACACACATTATTGTATAGACAATAATCACCATATGCCAAAACTTCAAGCTGTGTTCTGATTGGCTAGTGAATGCTAGGTGTTATCCAACTGTGTTCTGATTGGTCAGTTCCTCACCAGGGCCAGGGGTGATCTTTTTTCCCAAAATCCTCATCTGTTACCGAGGAGACGAGGAAGATGGAGTCTTTAGCCCACTTCTGAATACATGGGATGTGGAAGATACAATAACAACCAACACAGCTCCATACCTGAGAGGGAAAAGGACCAGGACGCAAACATGTTAACTCCTGAATAGGTCCAAATGTGTCTTTCGTGTGTGTGTGTGTGTCTCACCGCTTGCGTTCTCTTCACAGAGGCGATGCAGATGAGACAGGTAATGGCTCCGGACTGGAATGCCTCATTCAGGTATTGACGAGTTCGCTCCAGGTCTGACACATCTCCTCCTGAACGAACGAACACACACACACACACACACACACACCCTCTCAAATATACAATCCTACCCTTTTCTGTTCTGACACAGTCTGACAAATCACATCAAACACATCAAAAGTTCACTACAGTAACACTCAGATCTGTGATGGATTCTGGCTGCTTTCTTATTTATTGCAAGACTTGCCTAGGGTGCAATTACTATTGAGCCCTACATCTACTCCTGCTCCAGCAGTGTAATGGGGATGAGTATAAAATCGGCTCTGACCCGTCTGACTGGTGTATGTGGTGAGAGTCGACTCCAGGATTCGGCCACGCTTCCCAAGCACTTCATCCTCATCCTCATCAGAGGAAGAAGAGCTGTATTGACTCTCGGCCAATCGCTGAGCAGCGGCCTGGTTGGACTTCCTGATCTCGTCAAATTTGGACTGTGAGGAGGCGGCTGGAGACGAGACATGGACAGGTGTGTTAGGAGTGAGAAACTGAAGCGCGTGATGACGCTATGACGTCACTCTTACCTGTACCAGGTGACGGTTCTGCTTTGGGTACTGTTGTGATGGCAGAACCGGCCTTTCCTCGCCCCAGTCGCCCCCTATCCTCCTGCCTCTGCGGTCGCCATGACGACACGTCACCCGCAGCTTGACCCCGGCCACGACCCCGGCCCTGCTGTCGCCAAGCGGGCTCCATGGTGGTTGCCTTGGTAACGGAAATTGTGAGAAAGTGTAAGGAAAAAAGACACAGAACTCCCAGGCTGTGTCTCAAATGCTCCCCAAGTAAGTGCACTACATAGGGTACATTATAAGATATATATATATTTCCAATACTGGACCATTTAGTGTTCAGTATTCTGCTACCCATATAAGTGCACTACATAAGGTATAAAAATGACCTTAATAAATGCAGTATATATGCAGCTTTCTACTCATTATACACTAATTTTTACACCCTATGTAGTGCACTAGGTATCTAATAGAGAAATTTGGGATTTAGCTCTCTTTTCTCTATATAAGTGCAGTAAACAGAGTCTAATTTAATTTTTCTACAAAGTATTAACGCGTTAAAACACAATTACGTACTAAGAAGTTTGAAAAAGCGAATAATTAAGATGTACGCTTATAAAACAGCTAACTGATGTTATATTACAGATTTCAAATCCCGCTAACATTCAGCAAATTCATTCAGGTACTATTAACATCCCCCACCCGTATTCCGACAATTCCCGCCTCCACCGCGAGCACGGGGTGGGGGTGGGGTACTCACTTCGACGATTGGACGCTTTGACTGTCCATTCAATGCGTTGCGCACGTGTACAATTTTTTGTGCCAATCCGACAGCAGGAGTCGGGACTTGTCGGAAAATGATTGGGAAAAACACGACACGTATAATGCGGGTCTAGTCATTCGAACTCACAAAGCTAATTGGCTAGCCTGCTAAGTTATGAAATACTTGCGAAACCTTGAGATAGCTGCAGAATTTTTACACACGCTTTTCTTTATTCCTCTGTGTACTATGTTGTGAAATAACGTTGTGATCTTTGAAGAGATTTTGTTTCTTTAAACCTACCGTTTTGTGTCACAAGCTCATGAGAGTCTGAAGTAGCTGGGTCCCCACGCACTGTGCACATGCGCAGTCTGAAGGAGACGCAACGCATTATGGGAAGGGAAGTCCTTTACCGACTCATTTGTCATTCGGGTAAATAGGGAAAATGTGACTTAAAAAATACAACTTCCGGTTTTATCCAGAACGTGCAACGTGTCGTGCCAAACCTCAACTCTTTCGTCATGAGAGATTGTGTTTTTTTGTTGTTGTTTTTTTATCTGGCGCCTGGTGTTGAACCGCGCATGCGCGAAAGTTTAAACGGTCGTTTTTTGAGCGCCATTTTGTGGACAGTTACACGCCAGTCACAGTCACTGTGCACAAATTAAACCGAAATTTCAGCCCCTAACACACTAATAAACAACTTTCTGCCATTGAGACTAAGATCACATTTTAATCT
Organism: Ictalurus furcatus; assembly: GCF_023375685.1. Classification (NCBI taxonomy): domain Eukaryota; kingdom Metazoa; phylum Chordata; class Actinopteri; order Siluriformes; family Ictaluridae; genus Ictalurus; species Ictalurus furcatus. The sequence goes on from NC_071269.1 coordinate 8,724,119, forward strand.
CAATAATCATTTAATCAAAGCTGACTAGCTATGATGTTCTTAAAAATGACTTTCTCCGGAAAAAGCAAGCTAATTTACAGATGGAATTTTGCTAGCACTACTTCAGGCTGGAATTATCTCACTGATATTTCATCTGTATATACTAATATTCACAGTAAAGAGTAAAAGATTGCCTAAACATGTCTTTAAATATTTTATGTACAACTTTACTCGCAGTTACACAGATATGGTACCTCTTTTGCAAAATTATTTATTTACTGTCAAACAATACATTCAGTAAGATGTGGTTTGACATGTACCTACAATTTCCAAGGTAGAAATAGCTATACATACATGTCCAAAAGAAATAAGATGTTTTACAGTTCAATTAGATTAAATATAATACATTCCAAATAATGGTATTATGAATTTTGGGGATTTGTCTGTTTGTCTAATTAAAACCATGTGATGTTCAAAATGGCAATAAAATATTTAAAGGTGTATAATTACACAGGATACAGAATTGTTCTCAGGGTTCTGGTTATAGTTGGGAATCATTGTTCATATGGAAGAAAAGCCATGCTGTAACCTGCGTCAGATAAAGCCTCCTTTAAACGTCTCGTTCTTGCTTTGCATATTTTTTTAACTGTCCATCCTTCTTCAATCCCCCCGTTCACTGCTTAGAAATCCACAGAGTCACTTCTGTTTCCTGTCACTGTTTTACTTTTCCTCTTTCTTCTCCTCTGATTCCCCCCCCTCTTTCTCAGGAGGAGGCAGAACCACCGGCACTGTCTCAGTCATTTCAGTGAAGGTGACCCCGGTGGTGGGGATTTTGCTCTCCAGTCTGGCGACACGTTTTTTCAGGCGGCTCTGCATGGCCTCATGTTGAGCGAGTAAACGGGCGAAGCGCGTCTGCATGTCGTCCAATACCGTGCCAATCTTTATCACTTTCTCCTCCATGTCCTTGGGGTCTGGTCCCTGCTTTGCCACCTCAAGATCCAGCAGGTTGTCCTTATAAACACACAAATTATACACAAAAATCGTTAAGACATTATGAATACATTTAATGAGCCAAGGGATCTGATCACTTAAGATGTTCCCTTAATATGGTTCAAAACTTATGGAGTAAATGATTTTGGCACCATGTTATTCTTACAAAATACATTAAGTTGATTATTATAAATGAAAGGGATGGTGCAGGAGTTCCTCTAGAACTTATGGGATTGTACAAGTTCCTCAGAGGGCACAAGGCTGCATATTGGGATGGAATACTCTTCTGTTCTTTCGCCTTACCTTTATCATATATTAGATGATCAACCTTTGTAAACCAGGTTCCCTAATTTTCCTAAATGGTTGTAAAGAAGTTCTTAATGAAGGGTATAAGGCCAGGGAGGTTATTTATTGTTGTTGATGACATCACAGGATCTAACCCCATCTAGTATTTTTAATTTATTTTATTATTTATTTTCTGAAAAACTTGGGTCTTATTTCAAATCACAGTACCTTCATGAGGATCTGGCGTCCCTTTTCTTCCAGCATAGCCTTTGCATCTGGATACTCAGTCAGTGCCTCCATCAAGTCGTCCTTGGAAAGGCAGAACAAATCAGAGTATCCGATACTGCGTATGTTGGCTGTTCTTCGGTTTCCAGCTTTGCTGCCTTTGATATTGAGGATGCTGATCTCGCCAAAGTAGCTTCCATCGCTGAGGACAACAAATTGTGTGATTCCATCGTCAGCCACCACAGCCAGCTTTCCTTCTTTGATGATGTACATCTCACGACCAATATCGCCTTTTTTGCAAATGTAATCGCCAGGGCTGTAAACTTGCGGCTGGAGCTTCAGCACAAGTTCAACCAAAAGTCCTGCCTCGCAATCTGCAAAAATTCTCACTTTCTTAAGAGTGTCCAGGTGCACATTGATGGCGACTTCTGCTCTTAACTTGTCTGGAAGGTACTTGAGCACTTCCCTCTCATCTACCGCCTTCTTATTGGTCCAAAGGTAATCAAACCATTTGATGATGCGTTTCTCCAGATCCTTGGTCACATTACGAAAACTCATGTACTGCTTGATGGCATCAATTCGGGCTTGAAAATCCGCTCGTGCTGCATTCATGTTTGTGATCATGGAACCGACATTACCAACGATCGTAGCAAAGATCAAAACTCCCACTAGGAAGTCTGTAACCACAAAGAAGTACTCAGAATCCTTCTCAGGAGGTGGAGTTTCACCGATGGTGGTCAAGGTCAAAGTGGACCAGTACATGCTGTATGCATATTTCCTCACCAAACGACCAAATTCTGGGTTTGTGGTATCCGGATAGACGAACCTATCAGCCCCGAAACCGATAGCTTTGGAGAATGAGTAGTAGAGGCAAGCATTCCAGTGGATGATGATGACGATGTACATGACAAGGTTGGAGATTCGGAAGACGTTGGGAAAATTGGTCCTTGTTTCTGTGCGCTGGAAAAACTCAAAGAGGCGGTTGACCCGGAAAAGCTTGTTCATGCGGATCTCGGGGTAGTTGAGACCGACCAAAGAGTAACAAATATCCGTGGGAATCATAGAGATGAGGTCCAGCTTGAACTGGACACTCTCCATGTATCGTGCGCGGAGCTTTTTTTCATCTTTAACCAGCAGACCCTGCTCCAGATACCCTACAATCACACATCGTATCAGTATCCTCCTCAGCGCTGTTATTTAACAGTGTAGGTGTCACGCAGATGTGCTCACCTGTTCTCGTCCTGAAGACCATGTCTGCCAGGTAAACCAGGTCTGCTAGAAAGTCAGTGATGAACCAGAATATCAAATAATCATGCTGTAGCTCCTCAAAACAGGCTCTAAACAAGAGAAGAGAAGAGAAAACCTTAAACACTGGTCCGATAATCAGCCCAGAACATTAAAAACAAGCTTGAATTTAGTATTAACGATTTAGAAATAGTGTTGTGTACCTGGCGATGATCAGAACCCAGTTATACATGACAGGACAGGTGATGACGAAGAGCCAGTTGTAGTACATGTTTCCTGCAGGATCGATGACGTAAATCTCCTTCGGCCTGATCGCACATCGACAAAATACAATAATGAATCAGCAGCACATGTTCCTTCATAACACACTGTTATAGTATACAATACAACCAAACTGAATAATGCGTACTCCTCTTTCTTGGCTTTCTCCTTCTCCTTCTCTTTCTCCTTCTCTTTTTCTTTCTGCTCTTGCTCTTTGTTCTTCTTCTTCTTCTCCTTCTTTTCTTTCTTTTCTTTTCTCCTGCAGTAATAAAATCACGATTAGTCACACAAGTGAGAAATATAACACAGTAAGAGAAGTGGTGAGTTTCACCTCACGCATGACGAGTTCTTACTCTTTCTTCTCCTTCTTTTCTTTCTTTTCTTTCTTCTTTTTCTCTTTCTTCTCCTCTCTGCAAAGGAGGAATAGAGCAGCGTAGATTACACACATCATATCTGTGTAGTGTGTGTACCTGACATTGTGTGTGTGTGTGTTTCTGTGACTCTGTATATTAGTCTCTTGATTGTATAGTTGTATAGTAGTGTGTGTTCCTCACTCCTCATTGTTGTTGCTGTTGTTGACGTTAAAAAGTGTGCCAGCACCAGAGCGCTGCCTCTTCCTTCAGACAAAACACACACACACACACACACACACACACATCATCATCATCATCATCATTGCTTAGGCTGTAGTTATTGATTATCAGCACTGTGAGTGATCAGTGCAGATCATAAATAATTTAACAGCGAAAAGACAAACGAGAATGAATTAATAAGACTAAATAATTAAAAATTAATTTAAATTCAGTCATCAAAGGTGAGCCATAAAATGCATGCGTTGCTCACGTCATGTCCTCTGCGTCGCCCACGGTAACCTCCTCCACCCCCTCCAGGAGGATTATGGGAGGAACAAGTGGCTTCACGCAATTCGACATGGCAGCTGACTGGCTGACCCACCTGTCAATCACAAAACA
>NC_071269.1:8733074-8758074 GCF_023375685.1 Ictalurus furcatus
GTGTTCAGGTAATGTGCAGTGTTCAGGTAAAGTGTTCAGGTAAAGTGTTCAGGTAAAGTGCAGTGTTCAGGTAATGTGCAGTGTTCAGGTAAAGTGTTCAGGTAAAGTGCAGTGTTCAGGTAAAGTGCAGTGTTCAGGTCACTGTTAGCAGAATTAGACTCAACACTGATTTATCACCCATGGTGGAGATAATGAGTTTAATACTCACAGGAAATCCGTCAGTGATCCTCAACACCCACAGCAGCAGCACAGCCAACTGCATTTCCATTATTATTATTATTATTATTATCCTGCACAACACAGACACCCTCACAGATCAGACTCCAATAATACTGTACCATACTAAACATCATTAGAGATCAGACTCAGTACTACTGCATTATACTAAACATCATTAGAGATCAGACTCAGTACGACTGCATTATAATAAACACCATTAGAGATCAGACTCAGTACTACTGCATTATACTAAACATCATTAGAGATCAGACTCAGTACGACTGCATTATACTAAACACCATTAGAGATCAGACTCAGTACTACTGCATTATACTAAACATCATTAGAGATCAGATGCCAGTATTACTGTACTATACTAAACAGATGAGACAGTTAGAGATCAGACTCCATTATGGATGTACATTAGAGATCAGACTCCATTATGAATGTACATTAGAGATCAGACTCCATTACTGCTGTGAAAAGGTTTGAATGCAACAGAGTCTTTTACCTGTGAGCAGCTCTGTGTCCTGCTGTGTCGGTGAGGGTTCTCTGGTGTGAAAGAGCCGGTGGACAGTTTTTAAATGCTCCAGCCACACACACACACACACACACACACACACACTCTCTCTCTCTCGGACAGAGACACAGACGGCCATCATGTCTGTCTGACTGCGGGGGAGACGTTTCCTCAGCATGCGAGATTAGACAAAGACACTGAGTCAGAGCAGCCAAGTCTAACGGCTCTGCTGAAACCCGAAATTATCAGCAGAGAAGTGTGAAGAAACGGATGTGTTCATCACCGTTTCACTGAAAACAGAGACATATGCTAATACTCCTGCTTTAAATTATTTATAAAACCAACACACACACACACACACACACACACACACACACACACACAAGCACACACACACGCACACACACACACACACACACGCACACACACAGACACACACTTTCTCCTTCATTTGTACAGGAGTCCAGGCTGATGTTTACAGCCAGATCACTGCAGACAGGAGTTTGTGAACGTGTGTGTGTGTGTGTGGATAAACGAGTGATTTAGGAACACGTCTGAAGTCGCCTGAACAGACGCTGAGTGTGTGTTTACGAGCACAAAGAAACACCCCACACGTGCTGACAAAATAAAATACGATATGAAGTAAAGATTCGGATTATCTCTAGGATTACTGCGGAAAGTCTCTCAGAAATCCAGCAGACTGAAGCGTTCTCCGGTTTGTCCCTCAAGGGTTCTCCTATCCGTGTTATTTGTGTTGTGGTTTATAAGAAACCTGGATGTAGATTTCGATCCTACAAGCGACAGAGGTCAGGAAAACTCCCTGAGACGACATGGTCTTCTGGGTGACAGGGATAGTATTAAATATTATAAATAATTATACAGGTGTAGAAGAGTAAAGACACACAGTACTGAGTGTGTACAGGATGTTCAGTATGGGCAGATTGTGAGAAAAAGTCCTAAAAGTCCTGTCTTTATGATAATAGCAGCAGAACTTCTATAATCGTAGTAAAAAAAATGACTCGATCGATATATGTCCGTATATAATGAAACCGCTCTTGTAAACTTTAATCCATATCACATGTAAGATATGCTCTCATTGTCTTCATCATGGGTTATGATGAAGTGTGTGTGTGTGTGTGTGTGTGTGTGTGTGTTGTGGTAATCATAGTCAGAGGAGCTCATTGCCATCATTGTGTGCGGTGATGAAAGTATGTGATGTGAGTCTTCATGCTGAAAGCTAAAGGAGCTGAAAGAACCGGGTTAACTCTGGGATTAGTGAGGAACAGAACACTGGGTGGAACCATGTGATGAGTTCATGTACCACTGTGTGAGGTCTTTCTCAGAGAAACCATATTACACATGTAATATTTACAGTTTTAGTACTAGTGCCTTAATAACGGCCTGAGCAGAGCACAAAGCACCATCAGACAGGCTAAGATCTGACACTAGACCATATCAGAAACAGAAACCGAGATCTGAGAAGCTTGAGAACTAGCATCAGATCAGAGCCGGAGTAAAACGTGCGAGAAGTCGGACAAAAACACAGGAGAAAACGAGTCAGATGACGAGAAACAAGAAGTGACAATGAACAAAGATGGTGTCAGGGCGGAGTTAGAGGAGCAGCGAGGAAAGCATCCAACTTTGTCATTAACTATATATTAGATAGTGTACAGTACAGTAGTATAGCTGTGATGTACCTGCTGACCTACTTCAGACAATCTTCAACCAGAAATAACCGAGAACTCTCTCGCCCTCTCTCTGTCTCTCCCTCTCTCTCTCTCTCTCTGTCCCTCTCTCTCTCGCTCTCTCTCTCTCTCTCTCCACACATTAAAAGTGTTTTCAAATCCAGTGGCACTGATAACATGTCTCTCACATCTCAGACATGTCTCACATGTCACATGTTCTCCTGTAAGAATGATGAAGAACCTCAGAAGAACCACCAGATGGAGTGATTAGACCAGAGATTAGAGAGTGGAGTGGCTCCAGAGCGCCACGTGTGAAAGTGAAGCTGGTGTTCACTCAGACAGCAGCCGGGATGAGAGACTTTATACTTAAATACGTGTCTATAAGGCAAAAGATCAGATGAGTCAGATTAGATCATTTTCTAAGCAGTTAGACGGAGCCCTAAACCTGACAGTGAGGGAAATAAAAACTGTCTGTATATCATGTGTATATTTACATTATATTACTATTTAATTGACTGTGTGTATATACAATACATCTATAATTCATGCATTCATCTCCAGTAAGCGCTTTATCCTGGTCAGGGTGGAGGTTGATCCTGAACCTATATTGGGAATACTGGGGAAAACACCAGAATACACCCTGGTAAACTGGATTTACAGTGCATTATGGGTAATATAATTTGTCCACTAAAGATTCGGATACAATTACACCCCATATAGTGCACTATGTAGTAAATAGGGAAGGAATTGAGACATGTTGATGCTGAGTGTGATTGGAAGTGATGCTCCTGATTGGTTGGCACTTCAAAAGGTCTTAATGACATCATCAGCTGTCCTTGTTAATCTAAATTCTCCAATGTTCTGGCAGTGTGTGTCAGTGGTAGTGTGTGTCAGTGGCAGTGTGTGTCAGTGGGGGGTTTCCTCCAGGTACGCCGGGTTCCTCCCCCAGTCTAAAGACATGCATAGTAGGCAGACTGGCGTTTCCAAAGTGTCCGTAGTGTATGAATGGGTGTATGAATGGGTGTATGTGTATGAATGGCAGTGTGTGTCAGTGGCAGTGTGCGTCAGTGGAAGTGTGTGTCAGTGGCAGAGTGCGTCAGTGGCAGTGTGCGTCAGTGGCAGTGTGTGTCAGTGGCAGTGTGCGTCAGTGGTAGTGTGCATCAGTGGCAGAATGCATCAGTGGCAGTGTGCGTCAGTGGCAGTGTGCATCAGTGGGAAAGTTTCACACTTTCATCTGGAACAGTTTAAACTCTAAAAAGTTGATAAAACCCTCAAATTCCACTGAAATCCTCTATAAAAAAATTCATAAGTGTAAGAGCCTAGCTTGTCTGTGTGTGTGTGTGTGTGTGTGTGTGTGTGTGTGTGTGTGTGTAAACCACAGGTCCAGCAGTGTAATAGTAGATTCAGGGGTTGACCTTCGCTATAATTAAGGCCGCAGAAAACAGAAATCTCCGAACTCTTCCTGTGTTTCTCTGAAGATCAAAACACAAAAATGTCTGCAGTAGGAAAGTGAATGCGGAGGATGTATAATTACACACTGCTGCACAACACACAAATCCACCAGAAACACACACACACACGCACACACACACAGCTAAATATATGGGCCTTGATACGTGTACATACAGTGGCCTGTACTTTTGCACATTGTGTTACAGTCTGAAACTGAAATGGATATATTTAGGATTTTATGTCATGAAGCTACTCAAAACATCCCATAACGCTCACAATCACAGCCTGGACACACCACAAAGCTGTGGAGAGCTGTATGAAATCCCATTTAGAGTCTCAGCAAACATGCCCAGAGTGAAGCATACTCAGAGTGAAGCATGATGGTGGTTGCATCATGCTCGTCAGTACTCTTGTCCTCTTGGTTGTTTCTTTGACTGAATGAGGTTGTGCCATATTCTTTACATTTTACAGTAATAGTTTTAATGCTACACTGTGGGATGTTAAAAGTTTTGAATTTTTAAAAAATAAACCAAACCCTAATTTAGACTTTTCCAGAGCTTCTCCCAGACTTGTTTTGTTCACTCCTTGGTCTTCATGAAGCTGTGTGTTTGGTGATCGTGGGGGGGGTGGGGGGTAAATACTTATGCAACTTCTGCTGATGTTATCTGGTAAACTGAGTAATGTGGTAATGTGGCATAATAAAACACTGCATGTACATAAACATACTCTCTATCTTTGTTACACTCTGTCTCTCTCTCTCTCTCTCTCTCTCTCTCTCTCTCTTGTCTGTGTGTACATCAGGACATTCTTAGACAGTGTAAGTGTGTACTGTAATTTTGTGTGATGCCAAATTGGCCTGCAAAACAGGAACATACACACACACACACACATACACACACACAATGTTAGGGTTTTATCGTTTCTCATTTGCTGACCAAAAGGTCCCAGAATATATGACATGCAAGAAGCACACACACATAAAACATTTTACATGTAGTCTTTGCAGAGAGGCACCACACACACACACACACACACACACACACACACACACACACACACACACACACACATTCTTATACTTACATTATACTTTATTTATATATACACACACACACACACACTCTCTCTCTCACACACACACACACACACACGGAGCATGGATGGATTAAAGAGAACATCTGAATGAGGAACACGTTCATTTTGAGGGAAGACTTAAGAAGAATAAAGAAGGTGGATTATTTCTGACAGTGTTTTCAGCGTGTATTCATCTGATTCATCATCTGTGTGTCAGTGAGTGTGAGTGAGTGAGTGTGTATCAGCTGTTAGATGATGTTGGAGATGAAGCGAGTTGTTCTCCTGCTCTCTGTCGTGCTCCTGACCTGCGCTGCTCCTGTAAGAAAACTCCTCACATCCACATTCATACAGTTTCATTCATTCAGTAATACCTCGCTGCACTTTCACACTCTGTTCTGATTGGTTCATCTCTGTCTCATCGTACAGGAAGTGATTTGTGTTTTCAGCAACATTAATGACATTTTCTGTTCTTTAACTGCACTAACGCTGATGAACTCTAGCAGTTCAGACTCATACAAGCTGTACTCTGTATATTTCAGCAATTGTCTCATTTTCACTACTCAAAAATTTAAACTAAACGAATTCAAAAGAATTTACAAACTAACTTCAAACAGTGTTGAGATCCTCATCACTCTAATGTGGAACAATCTGATGTTTAATCTAATTTACAGGTGCAGTGTAAACATGAGAATCTGTATATTGTGTAAATATGTCTTTAATCTATAAATCTACACGTGTATGGTTAAATCGTGTTAATAATAATAATAATAATAATAATAATAATAATAATGTGTGTGTGTTTTAGCTGCAGCAGAATAATGAGGTGAGCAGTTCACAGGAATCCCAGGTGAGTTATATGATTTGGAGAATTTTTAGTATTTGTGAAACACACAGAAACACACATATCATTCAGATGTTTTTTTCTGCCGTCTCTCTTTCTGCTATTTTGGGTAATGTTTAATTATTTTTTTTGTATCTGCCTTTCACTCGGCTTCTTAACATCTTTAACCCTAAAGTATGGACACTGTGGACAGAAAGTTTCATGTTGTAAAGAATAAGATGGAGTAACTGGGATGTTTTTGGGCGGTACAGAGGTTGGGTTTAGATGGATTACGGTCAGTGTAGGTAATGATGGGTATGTAAAAATGGCCCAAATGCAACCAACCATTCTTACTGAAACTGACCATTTATCATCTACAACGAGCCAAAAGTGATGGAGGGATAAAGGAAAAATGGTTATCGGTTGTTTTTAAAAAAAAAACAACTATACTACTTTATACATAGCTTAAAGTTAACATTAGAAAAGAAAGAACAAAAGAAAAAGAACACAAAGAAGAAAGAAAGAAAGAAAGAAAGAAAGAAAGAAAGAAAGAAATGGAGGTGAAGATGATGAGATGAAGAGTAGATATGTGTTGGTGTAATTGTTACAGTTCTATTGATATATATATAATGTAGAAAGATGAATGAATTATTACTGTATTAATTAATAAAATACCGCTGTGTGTTTGCTCTGTTAAATTGTCATTTATATCACAGGTACCTGTGTAGTTACAGAACTCCTTTTTGAATCAATGTTTGTCAGGTTACCTCACGGGTCAATCAGTTTTGGGGAACCCCAGGAAGTGACATCATAATCACGGCACCGGCAGGTTTTGGAAAACCCAACGAGAATGGCCAGAGCACCGTTACAGTCAGTTTACGGGACGAGAATACCAAGGTTTCTGTTGATGTCGTGAGCTTCATCTTCTCTGTGAGCAATGAGGAAATGTCTACATCTAAGCTTGGAGAAAGCAACGGAGGATTCAGTGATGAAGGAACGCAGGATAATGGGGCTCGACCTGGCAGAACCGAAGAGGAAAACAACCCTGATAGTGACGGGGAGGGGAGTGAAGAGGGATTTGAGCCAACAGCTGGACCTGAGGTGCGAAACAGTGATGAAGAGTTGGACAAACGCGAGGAGGAAACTCCAAATTCAAGAGATGATAAGAATGATGAAGATCAGTCTGACACCAGAGTTGACTCTGAAGAATATGACCCAGACCATCCAAAAGTCTTTGAAATGTCAACCACCTCAGATACATCCAGCTTACAGGAGGACACAAATGAGTCTATTTCTGGATCAGAGCACCAAAAGACCAAGGTCCATACTGACGGCAAAGAAACTTCTGCCCCACACTATCTCTACGGACAACTCTCAGGTCTCACAGTTCTTGCATCTACCTTAATCCATGAGGAAACCATTTCAGCAGAAGCAAATGGCAAAGGAACCGACCCTAGATCAGATATTTCCTCTGTAGAAGGTCAGACTGTTCCCACAAACTCAGAACCCATGTTAGGACCTTTTCAGACAGCTTCATCACTCAGCTCCAGTTCGGAGGAGGAAACAGATGATGAGTGTAAGAAGAGTGTCACTGATCCAACACCGAACAAGACCCCAAGTCACAAATCAGGTCCAGAGTCTGTGGTAAATACAGAAGTGGTGAAGAAGAATGAAGGTTCTCCAACACCTTTCTTCTCTAGTTCAGACTTTGAATATGTTAATGATGACTGGCAGTATGATCCCAGATATTATGACCCATACAGGAACCATCCTGAGTATGCTGCAGGGTATGACCCCTATGGTGCAGGGTATGACCCTTATCAAGCAGGGTATGACCCTTATCAAGCAGGATATGACCCCTATGGTGCAGGGTATGACCCTTATCAAGCAGGGTATGACCCTTATCAAGCAGGATATGACCCTTATGGTGGAGGTTATGACCCATATCGTGCAGGATATGACCCCTATGGTGCAGGTTACGACCCCTATGGTAAAAGGTATGATCCCTATCAAGCAGGATATGACAACCAGGACCCATATCATGAAACAGAGAGTGAAGATCCAAGACATGACGTAGAGCAAGAAACCACTCCAGCATACTCAGTTGAAGAAAATGAGAGCCGTCCTACAGAGATTTCAAATAACCAGGATAACTCACACAGCGAAGAACAACCCCTGTCACCCTCCATTTCACCATCAAGTACACCAGTATCACTTCCTGAAGGTTATGAGAACATGGATTCTGCACACAACATGCCATCAGAAGAACCATCAAACTCCAGCTCTATTGAAACCAGCAGAGAAATGGGACTGAGACCTTCCAACAGTCCTCCAGATCCTGCTGTGTCCAACAGTGAAGAGGGTACCAAAACCAGAGCTGATGCTGTGGGCAAGAAAATGGCTGCAACAGGGAGCTCCAGCAGTGAGGAGAGCGTTGAGACCACAGACTCTGAACAAGAGAGCCAGAATACAATGGACCAGCCAGGAAACCAGGGAACTCCTGATCCATCTTCCCACATGTCTCTGCTTCAGGTCATCCAGGAGGTGAACAACGAAGAAGAACCTCAGAGTCAGTCAAATGCAGATCTCATACCCACATTTAGTTCAGAAGAAGATGATCCATTGGTCAACACAATCGAGAGCATCGTGGCTCTTGCATTCAATGGTGGATCCAATGAAGAAGGTACTGTTGTTGGGACGAACCCTGACTCTACCCCCTCAGACAACACCATCTCTGAAAACAACCAAAATGAAGAATCATTTTCAAATGAATCTGCAACCGGTAGCCCAGGAATCAGTTCAGAAGTGATTCGTGAATCAGTGGACCTCACCACAGAGAGCCCAATACTCAATTCTGAATCAGTCCCAACAAGCAATTCACTTGTTAGCAATGAAGACGCCTCCAGTGAGAACACCACGCCAAATCTGAGCGCTAGCCCGCACATTGCAACTCAGAGCAGTGGAGGATTAGCTGATAGTGCTGAAGCTAATGCTAATGCTAACACTGCTAATGACAGCGTGGAGTCCCAGGAATCTCAGATCATTACCACATCCACAGTGTTCTCTATTGCTAGCCAACCAAGCCACTGGCAGAACAATGAAAACAGCAGCGATGAGGAAAACACACGAGACAGGAAGTCCAACCAGGGGATAATCAGTCAATTTCCTGTAGAGACACCCGCTAAAGTAATAGCCGCTAATCTCTGGACGTCTTTCCTCCAAGCCCTGAATGTTCCCATTCCTAATCGAAGCGGAAAATCAGTCCAGAAAAATGTCCGAAGGCCACAAAGTACCAGACGTTATCATCAGCGTAGCAACAGGAGACAAAAATCTGACAGCAGTGAGGAAAGTAAATAAAATAAAATTAAATATGCGTAAACTTAACACGTTTTTCACAATTAAAGACCAAGTCAGGAATTGCTAATGGAAGGTTGGGGCTTGGTCCTGCAACATAAGCAGTTTATTAGGTTAGCATGTTAGCATTCATACACACTATTCGCAATCATATTCTGTGTTAGTGACCATGTTATCCTTTAACAAACATGCACACAGTTAGCAAATGATTCTCTTCTAGCATAGATCTCTGGAGCAGCCATGACACTGTTTAAACAAGTTTCCTGATTGGAGCTTTAATGTTTTTTGTTTTGTTTAGTTTTAATTCCACACGTGGTTGATGTAGGTCTGTTTTCTCCTCTCAGGAATGAATTGCTGTATTTCTGGAATGTAAATGTGATCCAGATTTAAACACAAACATCTTTTACCTCGAATAAAACGAGATGTAATGATACTGATAGCTTAATAAAAATTCTGTATTGCAAGTTTATGAATATAATGACCTGGGAAAAGTTTTTTTTATTTCCAGACTGATCTTGTACTCCAAAAGCATGATTTCTATTTCAAATGATCAATAAATAAAATAAATAAATCTCATAATGCAATGGTTCATGCAGCTGTAACAGTTTCCTGTGTGTTTATTCACTGTGTGTTCATAATGGATTAGTTTAAAGGTTATTACTTTAGAACTCTCTCTCTCTCTCTCTCTCTCTCACACACACACACACATAAACATGTTCCAAAACCACACCCACTATTTCAAAGTGATCTGCATTTTCATTCAAACACCGTATTTATGCTGCTCTGTGGATATTATTACACCACAACACCTCTCTCTCTCTCTCTCTCTCTCACACACACACACCTTTCTGTTGAATCACAGTTTTGCAGACTGAAATCAGTGAGTAAAATAAAATGAGAGAGAGGGAGAGAGAGAGAGGGAGAGAGAGGGGAAGAGAGTGAGAGAGAGAGAGTGAGTGGTGTGATGAAGTGGAGTTAATGTTAACACCATGAAGTTGATTATGTTCCTGTAACATCACCTCCCCAACTGTTTCCCATATCAGAAAACTTAAAATTTTAAAAAACGTTTATTATCAATGGAGCGTCCGCTGTGCATGCCCCTGTGAACGAGCCGTTACTACAGAAATCATAACGTAATAGAGCAAGAGCATTAATATTAATATAAACCTGCACTACTGTCAGAGCTGCTGTTATAGAAAACTAATCAACACCTTCTGACCCAATCACAATCCAGAACTCAGCAGCAGCGTGGTGTAAAGATTTTTTAAATAAACATGTTGGTGAGTTGTTAGGTTAGGTACACATTCTGTGTGTGTGTGTGTGTGTGTGTGTGTGTGTGTGTGTGTGAAAATAAAGTGTGTGTAATTGTAGAGCAGGACAGATGGAGGTATCACTTTACACACTAACGCCTGTTATTGATACACTGAACCCTAGTGATTAGCAGTGTGTGGGTGCACTTTAGCCTAAGTATAGCCGTGTGTGTGTATGTGTGTTTGTGTGTGTTTTACCTGGCTGTGTTTATATAAAGCACTGCAGGGTTTTACAGGTGCGCAGGTAAACCTCCATCATTTGTGCTGTCTGAGGAACGAGAGACACTGAGAGACAGAGAGATAGACAGAGCAAGGGAGAGCGAGAGGACAGGTAAAGCTCCTCACTTAAATAAATGTATTTATTTCTTACACAAATCTCAAATGCTAAAGTCTTTTCCTGCATCCGCTCTCAGTTTAAGTTTAAGGGAGATTATTGAATTGCTTCAGAAGTTATGAGAGTCACTATCGTTACGTTGTGCATGTGCTGTTTAACTTTAACTGACGCATCAGTAGATAAGCTAGCTAATAAAATGTTCAGTGCAGACATTATCCTGCTAGATCAGCAGTTTACTGGATGAAGTTCAGTTAAGTGAGTTTGGTGGTTTTTATCTGAAAAAATCAGTGTAGTAAAGAAAATTCACAAGTGTGTAAAAAAAACAACAACCAAAACTTCATGCCGTGTATTATGGAGATCCATCTATGTAAATTAATGTGAGTGGGGGGCACTTACTTTCAGGCAGTATGTATCACTGGAAAGGTGGCTTCAGTGATGCACACTCGAATATAGAGATATGCAGTTTTCACCCATCAGTACCCTGTCAGTATAATTCCCAGCATGCACTGCACAAATACACTGCACATCATTTGGTAAATGGTAAATGGCACACTTATATAGCGCTTTTATCCAAGGCACTATACACTGTGTCTCATTCACCCATTCACACACACACTCACACACCAATGGTAGCAGAGCTGCCATGCAAGGCGCCAACTTGCCATCAGGAGCAACTTGGGGTTCAGTGTCTTGCCCAAGGACACTTCGGCATGTGGAGTCACGTGGGCCGGGAATTGAACCGCCAACCCTACGATTAGTGGACAACCCGCTCTACCACCTGAGCCACAGCCGCCCATTTAACCATTATATACAATCGACCAATCAGGACTCTTCTCATTAGCATATTCCTAACTCACATGTTTAAAAATAATAAACAATAAATTGATCTTATAAAAAATGTCTCATGTTGGACTGATAATGTGAATCAGATAAAGTGATTCTAATCAGTTAAGTGAGTTAAATGTCTCAAACAATACAAACAATTTAAGAGATTTAAGTGATTCGACTCCAGAAATCCACTGAGTTAGTGAATCAGAATTAGTGAATCAGTCGATTCATATAACTCTAATCATTCAGTCAATTTAAGTCATTCGAGCAGTTAAAATAATTGTGTATTTTGGGAAATGTGTTACATTTTAAAGGACTGATAAACATGTGAGGCTCCTATAAGTCTGTTTTTTGTTGTTGTTTTTAAAGATTTGATAATGTTTGCCTTCCTTCTTCTGGATTTGTGGAAAACAAATTTCCTCATTTATCTGAGTTATGTTTATTATTTTATGTAAACAAACAAATGAAAGAAAAAATTCATATAACACAAATAAAATATTAAAGTTGGATGTTTTGTTAGTGTGTGCGTGTGTAGTTAATTATTCATCATGGGTGTTTACTTTGTTTCCTGTGTGATAATTAATAGTAATGTTTTTAATGTAATCATTTCTCATGTTTTTTTTATTTTACAGATCTATCACCATGATGCAGGTCGTGCTGTTGTGCCTCTTTGGCTCCCTCACTGCTCTTCCTGTACGTTACACTGCATTACTGTGTGTTACTGAGAGCTTTGTTCAATTCAACAAGAGACACAGAATCCAGTCTCACAGACCAGATCAGACCCAAAGCAGTGAACAGTTTAGACAGTGAGGGGGCAGAGTATTTGGGGTTGGGTAAAAAAGTGTCCTAATGTGTAAAACCTGTTTTTTTCTCTCTCATTGTTGTTCTTTCGTGTTTCTTAGGTTTCCCAGGTGGAGGAGATGCAGTCTGTAAGATCCACATACTCATACTCATACTCATACTACTCATACTGATACTATTCATACTCATACTATTACTACTCATACTACTCATACTAATACTCCTCACATTACTCATACTATTACTACTCATACTACTCATACTCATACTACTCACACTACTCATACTACTCATACTAATACTACTCATACTCATACTACTCATACTACTCATACTCATACTACTCATACCACTCACACTACTCATACTACTCACTCATACTACTCCCTCAAACTGCTCATACTACTCACACTACTCATACTCATACTATGCATACTACTCACTCATACTACTCACACTACTCATACTACTCATACTACTTATACTCAAACTACTCATACTACTCACTCATACTACTCATACTAATCACACTACTCACACTACTCATACTCATACTACTCATACTACTCACACTACTCACACTACTCATACTCATACTACTCATTACATTTCATTACATTTATTCACTTAGCAGACGCTTTTATCCAAAGCGACTTACAAATGAGAAAGATACAAGCAAAGTCTTGTACTCATACCCATACTACACATACTCATACTACTCACACTACTCATACTACTCATACTCAAACTACTCATACTACTCACTCATACTACTCATACTACTCACACTACTCATACTACTCACACTACTCATACTCATACTACCCATACTACTCATACTCATACTACTCACACTACACACTCATACTACTCACTCACTACTCATACTACTCACACTCATACTACTCACACTACTCACACTACTCACACTACTCATACTCATACTACTCATACTACTCACTCATACTACTCATACTACTCACACTACTCATACTACTCACACTACTCATACTCATACTACCCATACTACTCATACTCATACTACTCACACTACACACTCATACTACTCACTCACTACTCATACTACTCACACTCATACTACTCACACTACTCACACTACTCATACTCATACTACTCATACTCATACTACTCATACTACTCATACTCATACTAGTCATACTACTCACTCACTACTCATACTACTCACACTCATACTACTCACACTACTCACACTACTCATACTCATACTACTCATACTACTCATACTCATACTACTCATACTACTCACACTACTCATACTCATACTACTCATACTCATACTAGTCATACTACACACCCACTACTCATACTACTCACACTACTCATACTACTCATACCCATACTACTCATACTCATACTACTCACTCATACTACGCACTCACTACTCATACTACTCACTCATACTACTAATACTAGTCATACTCATGCTAGTCATACTACTCATACTCATACTACTCACTCATATTACTCATACGACTCATACTCATACTACTCACACTACTCATACTAATACTCATACTACTCACGCACTACTCATACTACTCACTCATACTACTAATACTAGTCATACTCATGCTACTCATACTACTCATACTGCTCACTCATACTACTCATACTACTCACTCATACTACTCACACTACTCATACTACTCACTCATACTACTCACACTACTCATACTCACACTACTCATACTCATACTACGTATAATACTAATTTTTTATTAATTTCTCTGTGTGTTGGTCTCTCTCTCTCTCTCTCTCTCTCTCTCTCTCTCTCCCAGGGAAGTGAGGATTTTAAAGTCACCAGTGCAGCTGATTCAGTCTCAGTGGTATGTTGTGTTTCACTGTGAAAGGAGTGTGATATTTTATAAGAGAGAGAGAGAGAAAGAAAGAGAGAGAGAGAGAGAGAGAGAGAGAGAGAGAGAGCTCCCTCAGGCTGGAAACAGGATGTATGTCCAAAACCACAGCATGTAAAGTACACAGTGCACTATTTAGGGAGTTTTTTATGGCCATTTTATACCACAGTCATGTTAGAAAGCACAGTGTAGAATATCTCGTGCCCTCCTGAGCTCCACCACACTCTGCAGTGCACAAATCTTATCACCTAGGAGTCTACAGTTATTTTAGGGACTAGGGATTAGCATGCTATGTGGCACACAGAGAGTGTGTTTGGAATCATTGTCTTAGTGACTGTGCCTGCTGGTCTCTCACTGATGGTGTGTGTGGCACTTTTTGATGATGTCATCTGTCTGTTGTGTATTTCAGATGAGTTCCTCACCAAGCAGCACTCTGCTCCCTCTCCCTCAGAAGTTCTGGCGTTCTCCCGGGAGAACCCACACTCAGCTTGTGACTCCTGAGGAGAACTTCATTCCTGTATCTGAGCAGCATCTGGAAGTCATGACCCTGAACCCCACTGTGCCTAAAATGGGAGCCAAACCCCTGAGAGGTGCTCTGACTCGCCCTACTGAGGTTCCTGCTGGTCCAAGTGTTACAGAGTCCACGGAGCCGAATCACACCGGAACCCCACTACCCTCGACTGTGACTGCTCAAGCCAGTGAACTGAACTACAGTACTGTAAACATCAGCCATGATGGGAACGGGAAAGTTTTAAGGGAAAGTTTTAAGGGAAAGGAATCGAAGCATGCTCGCATCAGGCCTCGGAGCGCTGAGGACGCAGAGATCAATGAGGATGCAGAGAACACAAAGAATGATGGAGAGAATAAGCGCAACACTGCCACCTCTGGTAAAGAGAAGAAAAATACAGCAAAGGGAGGAACCAAAGGAACAAAAGAAGCATTGAACAGAGGAAAGAAAGAAACAGGAAATGGACAGAATGCAAAAACAGAGAAGGTCCAAAGTGCAGATTTTAGCTTTGAGTTTGATGGTTTTGGATGGCTAGGTGATGACCCTGGAAACGCCCAAACAACACAAGGACCAAACAGCCCCGGTGACTCAAGCTCAAGCTCCAGTTCAAGCTCAAGTTCATCAAGTGAATCAAAAGACTCTAGTAGCTCCAGTGAGTCAAGTGACTCAAGTAAATCTTGTGATTCAAGCAAGTCCAGCAGCTCAAGTGACTCAAGTGACTCTTGCAATTCAAGCGACTCCAGTGATTCAAGTGATTCAAGTGATTCAAGTAAGTCTTGTGATTCAAGCAAGTCCAGCAGCTCAAGTGACTCAAGTGACTCAAGTGACTCTTGCAATTCAAGTGACTCCAGTGATTCAAGTGACTCAAGTGATTCAAGTAAGTCTTGTGATTCAAGCAAGTCCAGCAGCTCAAGTGACTCAAGTGACTCAAGTGACTCTTGCAATTCAAGTGACTCCAGTGATTCAAGTGACTCAAGTGATTCAAGTAAGTCTTGTGATTCGAGCAAGTCCAGCAGCTCAAGTGATTCAAGTGACTCAAGTGACTCTTGCAATTCAAGTGACTCCAGTGATTCAAGTGACTCAAGTGATTCAAGTAAATCTTGTGATTCGAGCAAGTCCAGCAGCTCAAGTGATTCAAGTGACTCAAGTGACTCTTGCAATTCAAGTGACTCCAGTGATTCAAGCAGCTCAAGCAGCTCGAGTGAATCAAAGGAGACACCTGTAGTTCATCACAGTTCATCCAACTCCAGTGAATGAATCAGAAAGGCAACCGAATCAGTTTTACTGAATCAGAATCAGAATCATTTCCTCTCAGTTTCTATGATATTACATGATAGCGGTAGCTAACAGATCATACACCTATTTAGTTTATCTAATCTATTTTTTTTCATCCAAATTATTTTTCTTTTTGTGTACTCTATTCAAATAAATATTGTTATAAATAATACAGACTCCATGATTCTTTGGAATCTGAATAAAATCATTACATGCATCCAAAGAAACACAGAAAAGCAGTGACTGTGAGACTGTGTGAAGAATAAATGAGAGTTCTGAGGTATTTTAGGCCTCAGTTATGTTAATATGAAAAAAGATCGCTGGGACAAGGGGACACATCATCACTAAGTGATGTATCAGATGTGTGTGTGTGTATGTATGTGTGTGTGTGTGTGTGTGTGTCAGACAGTCAGAACAATCCACTTGTTTAGCTTCAGATTGCATTACAGTGTTAATGAGGTTCAGATGCTGGGTGTGTTGTGGTGTGTAAAAATATGACCACAGTCTGGGTCATGCTCCACATCTTTCACAGACACCACACACACCTCTGACCTGAACCACAACACACACACACACACACACACACACACACACAAATACCAGTATAATACCAGTACAGGACCTGAGTAACATAGTGTTTTTTTAATTATTCATTTTAATGTAGTTTCCACTCAGTAATGTAATTACAGAAGCTAACATTATGATAACGTTTGTTTTTACTAAATGCAAATTATAGAAGTCTGTAACCATAACATTCAGAAAACGCTCTGCTAAACTATAACTGTAATCTAGGCTTTCCCCTTCGTGGGCAGTAGAGCCTCATTCTGTTAAATCTTCTGTACTTTCCGCATTAATATTTTTAAGGAAGTTTTAACATTCTCTGTAATTAGTGGTTTTATTGATTAACTCTTAGACATCTTACTAATTAAAAGTGTTCATTACAGATAAAACGAGGTAGAAAAACACTGGCTGATGTTCCTTTAACCCATCATGAGCTGTGTTAATTCAGCATCAAACTCACTCTGATCCTGCATACTGGATATTACTTTTATTTTAAAAAGACAGTCCTTGGGTTTAAGACCAATTTCAAACAGAAAGCGGTATATAAGAGTACGCCATTAAATTTAATATTAAAATACACCACCGCTGAGATCTCATTTCATCGAAATGACATTTAATATAGATATAAACTCAAACTGGGTAAATGATGGGGTCACCGTTCTGTACTTTATAGTCTGAGCTCTTTAATGTTCTTGTGTATTTCAGACTAAAGTGACCTGTGGTGGAGTTTCATCCACATCAAACACAACACAATAAAGTCAAGTACAGTACGGTGACATCATCTTTCATTAGAGCTCATAAATACAGTCCGAGTTTTAAACAACAACCATTACATTAAATAATTTTACAACAGTTATATTTTTATATTTTTAATTGCCCCTCAGTAAAGTTTAAACTATACAGTACACACACACACACACACACACACACACACACACACACACAGCAGTAATCATAAACTGTAATATAAATGCACACTGCAAACACATTCAGGTGACTCAAGTGATTTAACTGAATCAATTAAATATTCAAATGACTCCTGATTAAAGGGAATCAAGTGATCAAGTAACTCTAACGATTCAAACACTTTACATGATCCAAGTGACTTATCGTTCAAGAAATGTGTGTGTGTGTTCCAGTTCACTCTAGGAAGTGAAGTATTTCTGCAGATTTAGGAGATTCGCATGATTTAAGCAATTCCAGTAATTCAACTGAATATTTTATGCATCTCAAATGACCCAAACTCTAATGATTCAAACTGTTTGTTAAGTGATTTGTTTCATTCAGGAAGTTCAAGTTTCTTGTTTTATTGATTTCAAGATTTAGTGACACTAATAATTCAAAAAACAAGTAACTCAGAGTACTGATTCAAGCATTTAATTGATTCTATTCATTCAAATGACTCCAACAAATCAAACAACTCTTTTAGTGACTCTAGAGCTCACAGGGACTCCTGCAAATCAGTGAAAACATTCCAGTAAGTCAAGTGACTCGACAGACTTGGTAGTTTTGAATCGAACAGTAGAGAATCAGCAGAAATGTAACAGGGACAGAAATATTTACAGTCTTCAGAGATTCAGATCAACATTAAACAGAGATTTTAATTCGGTATACTAGTCTGAAGTCATTCATTCTTTTTAAAACTGTCTGTTGTTCTACATGAAGACTTCAGTAAAGTATAAAATGTTCTATATACAGTGTATACAGTATACAGTATATATATATATATATATTTATACACAGTATCTCACAAAAGTGAGTACACCCCTCACATTTTTGTAAATATTTGATTATATCTTTTCATGTGACAACACTGAAGAAATGACACTTTGCTACAATGTAAAGTAGTGAGTGTACAGCTTGTGTAACAGTGTAAATTTACTGTCCCCTCAAAATAACTCAACACACAGCCATTAATGGCTAAACCGCTGGCAACAAAAGTGAGTACACCCCTAAGTGAAAATGTCCAAATTGGGCCCAAAGTGTCAATATTTTGTGTGGCCACCATTATTTTCCAGCACTGCCTTAACCCTCTTGGGCATGGAGTTCACCAGAGCTTCACAGGTTGCCACTGGAGTCCTCTTCCACTCCTCCATGACGACATCACGGAGCTGGTGGATGTTAGAGACCTTGTGCTCCTCCACCTTCCGTTTGAGGATGCCCAACAGATGCTCAATAGGGTTTAGGTCTGGAGACATGCTTGGCCAGTCCATCACCTTCACCCTCAGCTTCTTTAGCAAGGCAGTGGTCGTCTTGGAGGTGTGTTTGGGTCGTTATCATGCTGGAATACTGCATACTGATCATGCTCTGCTTCAGTATGTCACAGTACATGTTGGCATTCATGGTTCCCTCAATGAACTGTAGCTCCCCAGTGCCGGCAGCACTCATGCAGCCCCAGACTATGACATTCCCACCACCATGCTTGACTGTAGGCAAGACACACTTGTCTTTGTACTCCTCACCTGGTTGCCACCACACACGCTTGACACCATCTGAACCAAAGTTTATCTTGGTCTCATCAGACCACAGGACATGGTTCCAGTAATCCATGTCCTTAGTCTGCTTGTCTTCAGCAAACTGTTTGTGGGCTTCCTTGTGCATCATCTTTAGAAGAGGCTTCCTTCTGGGACGACAGCCATGCAGACCAGTTTGATGCAGTATGCAGAGTATGGTCTGAGCACTGACAGGCTGACCCCCACCCCTTCAAACTCTGCAGCAATGCTGGCAGCACTCATACATCTATTTCCCCAAAGACAACCTCTGGATATGATGCTGAGCACGTACACTCAACTTCTTTGGTCGACCATGGTGAGGCCTGTTCTGAGTGGAACCTGTCCTGTTAAACCGCTGTATGGTCTTGGCCACTGTGCTGCAGCTCAGTGTCAGGGTCTTGGCAATCTTCTTACAGCCTAGGTCATCTTTATGTAGAGCAACAATTCTTTTTTTCAGATCCTCAGAGAGTTCTTTGCCATGAGGTGCCATGTTGAACTTCCAGTGACCAGTATGAGGGAGTGTGAGAGCGATGACACCAAATTTAACACACCCTGCTCCCCATTCACACCTGAGACCTTGTAACACTAAACAGTCACATGACAACAGGGAGGGAAAATGGCTAATTGGGCCCAATTTGGACATTTTCACTTAGGGGTGTACTCACTTTTGTTGAATGATGAATGAATGAATGAATGCCTTTTATTGTCACTATACACATGTACAATGAAATTAAGAGCCACTCCTTTTTGTTCCGTGCCAACATGTACATAAAATAAACAAGAAGAATAAACAAGATAAACAAGATAAATAAACAAGATAAATAAACAAGATATTGGGGCGGGGGGGGGAGGGTACTATGAAATGCACAGTTTTGAGACACTATATACATATACTGTGAAATCAGTACATGTATGTGTTTAGAATGGTAAAAGCTTTTGGGAAAAAACTATTCTTAAATCTATTAGTCCTTGTTTTGATGCAGCTGTAACGTCTCCCTGAGGGCAACAGATTGAACAGATCAGAGCCAGGGTGAGAGCTGTCCTTAATGATGGTTTTTCCTCTGCTGAGGCAACGGGAGGTGTAAATATCCATCAGGGAGGGGAGAGGGCAGCCAATGATCTTCTGTGCTGCTCTTATTACTCTCTGAAGCCTCTCCCTGTCTGCCGCGGTGCAGCTACCGTACCACACCGTGATACGGTATGTCAGCAGGCTCTCGACGGACGAGCGGTAGATCAGCAGCAGATTGGGGTCCAGATTGTACTTCCTGAGAACCCTCAGGAAGTGTAGCCGCGTTTGAGCCTTCTTAATAACCGCCAGCGGTTTAGCCATTAATGGCTGTGTGTTGAGTTATTTTGAGGGGACAGTAAATTTACACTGTTACACAAGCTGTACACTCACTACTTTACATTGTAGCAAAGTGTCATTTCTTCAGTGTTGTCACATGAAAATATAATATAATGAAGGTATAATCAAATATTTACAAAAATGTGAGGGGTGTACTCACCTTTGTGAGATACTGTGTGTGTGTATAATATATATATATATATATATATATATATATATATATATATATATATATATATATATATATATGAGTGTGAGTCAGCTGCAGGGTGGAGGAGACACACACTCCTATAAAAACTCACATTATAAACACCTTCAGCTCTGATTACTTTTCCACAATGATTTTTTCTTTTGCGAATTAATAAAGACGAGATGCAGAAAGGCACAATGTGAAATAAAATTATTATTATTATTAATTATTATTATTATTATTGGTCACATGGTTTGAGTTCTTTGACCTGTGTGTGTCACAGAGACTAGAGAGCAGTGTTAAACTAAACTA
The DNA here is from genome assembly GCF_023375685.1 of Ictalurus furcatus. Taxonomy (NCBI): domain Eukaryota; kingdom Metazoa; phylum Chordata; class Actinopteri; order Siluriformes; family Ictaluridae; genus Ictalurus; species Ictalurus furcatus. Next base: position 8,754,050 of record NC_071269.1, read on the forward strand.
TTGTGTCATACAAACAGAAATAGAGGTTTATAGAGCTTTATTAAAAACACGTCTCGCCGTTTCGCCCACACACACACACACACTCACACACCCTCTCCTGCGTTCTGATTGGCTGAACACATGCCACACATGGCTTTAAATTCACTGAAACAGAACTCTGAATCTAAAGTTCACGCAAAATCCACAGATCCTGAACATCCAGCTGTGCGACACCTGAGATTAAAGATTAAAGGTAAGACTGAGTTTGTGTTTCCAGAAACATGTAGAATTTCTAGAGTTCTAGAGAGGTTTCTAAAAAATATATCTAGGAAATGTGTGTAACTCTAACGGAGAGTAGATCCGAGCCGTATATTATTAATCAGCTGATTATTTTATTCAGAAGGATTGGAGTTGGGAATTCCTTCAGGAAGAAATGGAGCAGTTATTTGGCGTTTTTGGGGGACTCTCGAGGAGGGGCAGTGGAGAGTATAATTTAGGGTTTAGTCTATGATTATACTTGATTATTGTATTTAATTAATTAATTAATTAATTAATTGTGTGTATTTTTATTGATTTTTTTTTTTTTTTGGATATGTGAGTTTATATTCTGTTGACCACAGGGGTGTTCGTGAGGGGACCAGGGTGGGGTGGGAGGTTGATAGGGGGAGGGGTTATAGTGAGGATTTATGTTAAAATAGTTTGATTCATTATATATGTTGTTTGTCTATTTGTGTTAACTTGTGAATCAATAAAAGTGTTAATTACAAAAAAAAAAAGATTTGTAGCTGTAATACATTGTGATAGATTTACTGCATGTTATAGTAAAACCTGTTCACTTTAACCTTAATTATTTTACACACAGTCCCCTCCAAAACTATTGGAACACAAGACCGGTTCATGTATGTGCTCTACACCAAACATCTGGGTTTGAGATGAAAAGATGGAGATGAGACGGGAGGATTTCAGTTTTTATTTCCTGATATTTACGTCTAGACATGTTAAACATCATAAAACACACAACTTTCTGTATCACAACACAATTTCTAGCTGATCAAAAGTATAGGAACAGGTCAGTCCTGAAGTAAATGAAAGTGAATAACAGCTAATATTTGGTTGTGTTTCCCTTTTACTCGCTGTAACTGCATCAATCCAGCGACTCACTGACACCAAACTGCTGGTTACTTCTCCTGTGAAGCTTCTCCAGGTTTTTACTGCAGCTTCTTTCAGTAGTTGTTTGTTTCGAGGGGTTTCTCCCTTCAGTCTCCTCTTCAGGAGGTGAAATGCTGATCAGTTGGGTTAAGGTCTGGTGATTGTCTTGTCCAGTCTAAAACCTTCCACTTTTCCCCCTGATGAAGTCCTGTGTTGAGGTGGAAGTGTGTTTTGGATCGTTGTCTTGCTGCATGATGAAGTTCCTCCTGATTCATTTGGATGCATTTCTCTGTGAATCTACAGACAGAATGTTCCTGTAAACTTCTGAATTCATTCTGCTGCTACCATCATGAGCTCATCATCAATAAAGATCAGTGAGAATGTTCCAGGAGCAGCCATGCAAGCCCAAGCCATGACACTACCTCCACCATGTTTCACAGATCAGCTTGTATGTTCTGGATCATGAGCAGATCCTTTCTTTCTCCACACTTTGGCCTTTCCATCACATTGGTAGAGGTTCATCTTGGTTCCAGAACTTTTGTGGATCATCTCTGTATTATCTGGCTTTCTGATTCTTACTGCTGATTAGCGGTTTATATCTTGTGGTACAGCCACTATATTTCTGCTCTCGAAGTCTTCTCCATATGGTGGAGTGTGCTACCTTCACCCCTGCCCTGTGGAGGTTGTTGGTGATGTCACTGACTGTTGTTTTTGGGTTTTTCTTCACAGCTCTCACAAAGTTTCTGTCATCGGCTGTTGTTGTTTTCCTTGACCGACCCGTTCAGTGTCTGTTCCTCAGTACACCAGCAGTTTCTTTCTTTTTCAGGACATTCCAGATTGTTGTATTGGCTATGTCCAATGTTTGTGCAATGGATCTCATAGATTTTCTCTCTTTTCTCAGCTTCAAAATGGTGACGCTTTTCTCCCACAGACATTTATCTGATCTTCATGTTAGTTTATCCTTTTTAACAACAAATGCAAATGATAGCTAAACCCAAGAGTAGCTGTTCAGAACTATTTATTGTTTAAACATATAATCTAACAGAAACACCCGTCCATCAAATGCAGCAATATTTTATTTATTTTATGTCGTTTAACACATCTACATATAAATACCAGCAAATAAAAGCGGACATTGTAATCTCTCCTCATTTTCCTCTTTTGATCTCAAACCCACATGTCTTCAGTCTACAGCAAAAACGAATGAATTGGCCTTGCCAAGTATTTTCGGTTCAATAGCTGCTATGACGTAAGCGAGAACAGGAATAAACTTGCTTCACAGACATTAAATGCAACTATAAACAGATAAAAAAAATATGTTGTTCTTTAAAAAGTAAAATAATTGTAATTACTGGTGAAATGATGTGGTGTAAGAGGAATAAAACACATGCTGTTATAGGAAATAATAACATTCAGGGTGGTGAGCGATGCCACATATTATTTTTCTGTAACAGCACAGCCTGAGTGTTTCATTCTTTACATTTCTGTGCACTTAAAATCTAAAGTTCAATGTTTAGTTAGGAATGTTGAATAAAACAGTAAACAATAAATATGTGCCATACAGCAGCTCAGTTTTTTCTGTAAAACAAGTGAGATGAGTTATTGAGGCCGGTTTTGTTTAACAGGAGTGAAAATGCGGGTCACACTGCTGCTCGTCTGTCTGTTGGCTCTGGGTTTGGCCGCGCCGGTAAGAGTTCCTCACCGAGGTCAAGTACATTAAACATTAACACTGTGCTCTGACTGAATCACTTCACTCCTGTCTTCTCTCTGATCTGATGTGTTTACTCAGCTGCACAAACACCGAGTGACGCGTTCAGAGAGCTCAGAGGATGATGGGGTACACACACACACACACATACACAGTATATACAAGTCACTAGTCCAGCCACTAGCCCACTGAGACCTGGCATCTTTTTCAGGGTGATTCTGAAGATGGCAGCAATGAAGGAAGAGAGAGGGACAGAGGAAATGGAGGAGAAGAAGAGGAAGAAGAAGAAGGAGAAGGACAAGAAGGAGAAGAAGGAGAAGAAGAAGGAGGAGAAGCAGAAGCAGGAGAGGGAGGAAACAAGGAAGAGGGAGCGCAGGGTGGAGGAGAAGAAGAAGAAGGAGGTGAAGGAGAAGCAGGAAACAGAGAAAATAATGAAGGAGTAGCAGAAGGAGGAGAAGAGGATGGTGGAGAAGGTGAAGGAGAGAGGCGTGAAAGAGAGACAGAGCGCAGAAAGAGAGATCAAAGTAATGAGGAGGGAAGTGAAGAGGGAGACAGCGCTGAGGACGAGGACGGAGGAGGAAAAGACATGAATAAGATTGAAGGTGATGAAGAGGGAGGTGAAGGACTCAGTGATGGAGATGAAGAGGAAGGTAATGGAGGAGAAGAAGACGGAGGAGAACTCTAAATAGGTGAGCTTGAAATTGTGTGTGTGTGTTTTTGCTTTTGTGTATTTCTTACTCTGTTTATAATCTTTCTCTCTACAGATCATCTAATCATCTAACACGTGAAGTAACACAGCTGATGTAACAGTCCTGATGTAACACACCTGAATGTTACCTGTGAGATGGGAGCTGAGCGACAGAGCCCCGCCCAGTCACACGTATAAAGGCGACGCTGTTTACTTTGCTGTATGTTTATAATCACCTCGTTTTATTTTCTCCAGTGTAATTGAAACTGTAGCTGTATCTTGACATGTTCTGTATCACATGTGTAAATAAATGTATAAACACTCTGATGCTGTTTTCTCAACCCGTCACCGATCTCCTTACAGAAAACTTCACCATAGCAACGATTACACGTTTTTTAATCTGTTTACGTGGAGCGTGCGCTGTACACGTCCCAGTGAACGAGCCGTTACTATAGAAAACCTTACGTATTAGAACGAGCGCGTTAATATAACCCTATCCGT